>NW_017298173.1:665920-671747 GCF_001594075.2 Trachymyrmex cornetzi
AAAACTTGTACACTTTAAACGATTTTAATAAAATAATTAAAATTTATATTTTATTCAGTATTTTTATTTGATCGCTCTTTTTCGTAACTACATTCTTTTTTCCAATAATTAATTTTTTGTTGGCTTGAATTTGTCCCCAAAATTTTAGTATGTTACTAAACCTTTTTTGCGTTGTTTTTAATAATATAGACTAGTTTTCCTACAACTCTTGACTTTAAATGTGTTAAAATTTACATATTTTATATTGGAAAGTTTTCCATTTTTATCTGAAAAACCTGGAAAAGTCAGGGAATTTTTAAATTTATTTTCTGTGGCAATCCTGAATATGTAAGAAAAAAATAAGTAATATGCAAATAGGTATGTAAATAGGCAAGTAAATTAATATATTCAATTGACTATATCCTCATGGAAATATTAATTTACATAGCTTATGGGCCTAATTTGTTAAATATAAAATCTGTACTGTAAACACTTTCTATAAAGTATTTTATATTTTATTTTAATATTATAAAATATCAATATATGAATTTTTCTAATTTTATACACACTTTTTTTGCAAATTTGATAATTGCTAATATTTCGAGAATAAATTAGAACATCTTTGAAAAAGAATTTATTTATTAGAGAAATGTTTTTTCTTGTTCCGATTCTCTTTCCAATTATTTTTTGTTATTCTTGCTAATATATTAACCATGAATTTAATGGTCTAATTAATCCTTTAATTATCTTATTTAGATAATTATGTTTTCTGTTTTTCTCTTTTGACATTAATATAAATCTTACTAGAGTACACGTGCTAATAATTTTTTAAAATTTATTATCTAATAAGAAAAATACAAGAAATCTTTATATAGGGTGTACCGATTCGGAGATAATATTATTGCAACGTGAAACTCATGAAAAATTAATAAAAGCATAAGAGCTATTTTTTTCATGGAACAGATTTTTAAGTATAAACATTTAAAGTAATCATAAGCGTTGATTAAAAAGTCATTTATCCATATATAACGTGCAATGGTATATTAGATACTAAACAAAACATTGCCGCTGTACGCACATTATTACATGATAGATGACTTTTTAACTAACGTTTATGATTGATTATCAAACACTAAACGTTTATGCTTAGAATTATTTTACGGAAAAAAAATACTTTTATTAATAAATTTTTCACGAAATTTCATGCTGCAATAATATTACCCTCGAATTTCGGGACACCCTGCAAATTAATTTTTTTCAGTTATTAACAAACAAAACTTCAAATTTCACAAATAAAAATGTTAATTTAAAAATTTCAAGGAACTAATAGCGTAATACAGTCGTCGGAATGTACAGTAATGAAACGTATAGTAGCATGACAGGTTCGCCTTGCCTTGATTGCATTGTAATAATCATGCGAGGGCAGTGAGCTCGTTTGTCGAACGAACGAACCGATCGGACGAGCATTTCGACTTGTTTCGTTATATCTACGCTCTGCAGGGACGACGACGTGGACTTTCACTTGCACGACGAGCCTTCTTGATCCCTGTGCGTACCTACATACATATATGCGTGTGTGAAATTTGCATAAATGTGTACCGCGTAATTGCTGCCGCGCGACCGATTGCGTAGCATCAGCAAATCTGTATGATAAATAATTAGCTGACCGCAAATTTGTAATTTATTTCGTTCGCAAAATCAAAAACAAAAAGTAATTACAGAATACTGATAATCTCAAACGTTGCGATCGACAACAAAAGAAATTGACTTTATTATTTAAAAGTCAATGACAATTTTTTTAACATAATGGATTTATAGATTTTTTTAATACATTAGACTTATAAATTAATTTTTTTTAATTTGATAAAAAATATTTAGTCAAATATTAGACACATAGATACTGTACTGAATCTGAAATACGTATAGATACTCGAATCGTTTTTCCAACCGTTTAACTATTTTATAATACAATAGATTAGATTACAATTTGAGGATTGATGTATGTGCGAGATTTTATTGCTTAATTCTTGAAACTTTCATTGTCAAATCTGTTTAACGGTGACCATTTACTTAAAATCTCAATTTTCCTTCTTACGTTATTTAATCGACCTTTTATTCGATTAAACGCTCTTGCTCACAATCCCGGAAATAGTATTTAAACAAGATATTATGACCTAGTTTCTCACCAATAGATACCTATACCAGATTTATACATTAATGTATAAATCTGGTATTTATACATACACTGTTAGATACACACAAGTGAGTGCAATAAGTATTCGTACAAAGGAAATTTTTGTAAAAAAAATCGTATTTGTAAAAAATAAGTATTAATGAGCAATTTTATACAACGAATACGTTCTGTCCTAATATAAACAAAAGAACTTCGCATGTTTTTTATTTATTAAATTATTATTTTAAAACATACATCCTAAATTCTAATTATAGATCGCTCGAAGGGGACATTGTATGATAAAAAGAAAAGTAAGATGTACAAACGTTCAATCGAAAATCACGATTTACAAAAATATATTTTTTTGCTAAAAATAACTCGTGTACACCGAGCGCATTCTGTGTAAATAATAAATTTCTCACTATAAAGAAACACTTTATTGTGTGTGCTAAGTAAATAACGTCAATGAATCGTCCTTTGCTGATCAACAATAGACTGTAACATCACAATGTAACTCTGAAAGGAATACAAGGCGATATGTTTTTCTTCGCTTCAATTTTATTACATTACGCTTTGCGAATCGGGCAACGTGTTACGATCAGTGAAATAACAATTAATATTTTGCGATACATTCGTAACGTTTTTATTACTTATTATACCATCAGTATTATGCAGAAATTACCTTCTTATTTTGTAAATGAATTTTCATCATTGATATTAATTTGACAATCAATTTATAATGTGCGTGCGTGTGTGTTAATAAATTAGGTATAGTTGAGAACAACAATAAATAACGCATCATGTGATATCGAAATTTTCATATTAACACGTTCCATGTCGTACTAATTTGAAATAATTTATCTATCTCGCCGATGATCCACGGTATTTTTGTTTATGTTTATTGTATTGGAATAAAAGTTCGTAGCAATTGTAGGAACTTCAAAATTAAAACAGCTGTAATTTGGTTAAAAATTTAAATTGAACGAAAAGGTCTTAAACTTAAAAATCTCTACTCTCGAAAGGTTATTATGCCTTTAGAGTTTTTGTGAATTTGGTAATTTTTACAGACGGAAAACTAGTTAGACAAAATGAGAAATTTTTCTCACATTGTAAGTCTGTCACGTATTCAAAAAGATTTGCAAAAATTTTTAATTTCTTAACATAAAAGTTTAGTTTTCTTTACAAAATCATTTTTTTAATGTTCCTAAGATTTTTGTTGCTGAGTTATCACGTTTAAATAAATGGATTAAATAAAAGGAGGAATGCAAATTACATATAGAAATAACTGAAATTTTATAACAGTAAGCTAAATCTGGTATCTTATGACGCAATTAATCTTTGAGCACTCACCTGGGGGTCAAACTGACCCCCATGCACAAATAAATAAATGTTTCTCTGTTTGCAAACCTACGTTCAGGCAAAGTACGTTCCTCCTACATCTTAATCTTGACTTCAGCCAAGTAGCGTCAACATCGTTAATATTTTAATTAGAAACAGCGGTTCTTTTGCCTTTGGGGTCAATTTATTGACCCCCAGGTGACTAAGTACGTAACTTTCTGTGCAATTCAGCATATTTTTTAACATTTAATTTGTTCTGCGTAAATTATTTTTGTTACATAACCTACACTCAGATTACCTATAATTAAGTAAATAAGTACGATTCTTCTGATCACGCGTCTCGACACGGAAATATAAAGACCTATCTGACGTGGATGTTATCCGTTAAAGATAAGCAAGAGCTATAAACAAAACAGTGATCAATTTGCGAAAAGTCCATTGTGGGTCTTACAGCAGTCAAATGGTGTGAATTCGTTAAAAAATTACTATAATTAAAAACCGATAGTCAATAAGAAAAATGTTGATTAAAGGTTAGAAAATTTTATAACAAGACAATAATACAGTAAAACTTACAGATTGAGACGTGTGGAATGTGGTTGACTCCATGCAACACTGAGATTTAATTGAGCATGATCGATAATCGCAAAGTGACAAAGCAAAAATACACTTTTAAATTAGCAAGAATAATAATACAATAGATGAGAACATTTACAATGTCAAGAAGCGTCAATGTCAATACTATTAAGTCTTCGATTATAAAACGATATAGATGGGATTTAAAAATTCAGAATATACATATATATAGATCAAAGTTTGAATGTAGATTCAAACTTTGATAATCTTCTATTATAATATGACTCTTTATTAAAATATTTTCTCAATCGAGTTCATGTGCATACTGTAGCCTATGATCTGTAATTACAGACGATTAGTCAGTATTGTGATCAATGTAATTTCTGTTCATCGACTTTTTATCGGTTTTTTTTATTGATTTACTCCACTAAAAATCATCGTTTTGTAATTAAAAGCAGATTCTTAAAGTTGCAACTTTGTTCTATCAAATATGATATTATTGCCAAATTTTTTTTAAAAATATGTAGACATACAAATAATACAAGTGAAGTAGCGTTATGATCTTTTCTTAAAAATAACAAATTAATGTTGTAATTTTGTACTCAACAATATGAATATAATATAATGTGGTGTTACACAACAAGTTAATTGTTGATTACAAAATTGTGATATTAATGTTATATTTAGACATCGGATTATATGCATTTGCATATTTGCATATACAAAATGCTTATAATGAGCTATTCGCAGCATTTTGCATATAATAATAATATTTTTATTGAAAGTGCATATTTTTGTATAAAACGCCAAAACTTTTACAAATATGGTAATTTAAAATAGGCGCGTAAAACGCGCACTTTGGAAACGATGGCCGGTATTTATAGTCGGTTCTTATTTCAAGACCGTCTTAAGTAATGTCTTAAGACGCTAATACGGCCCTCTGATTGATCCGTGACATCTTAAGTTATAAACGCTTATGTTTCGTTGATTTTTAAATTCTTATGTTTCGTTGATTTTTCCAATATTTTGCTGTAATTTGTTTAATTCAAAGAGATAATTTGATTTGGGTTAGTTCAACTTGACATTAAAGTAATAAAACATATATCTTAAATTAAGTCGTTCCTTTTTTGATAGTGCATATGTTATGCATATTTTGGTCTTTTTTAATACATATTTACATGCATATTTTAACACTTTGATTATGCATATAATCCGACGTCTAGTTATATTACTTTTAGTTAATGTCAATTGGATAGTTGTCAATTTGAGAGATATGGATAGTGTCAACTTATTTGTCTTATGTTCATTTTTATCAACATAGCTAATTTTTAATCTTGATTTAACTTATTTCTTGTTTTTATCTCTAATATTAGCATTAGGAAAAGATAAAAAGTAAATTGAATCGAGATTAAAGTTAATTTATATTAATAGAAATGGGCATTAATCAAGTGTTGGAAATATTAGGCGATATATGTTAAGGCACTTGACCATTCACTTTCGAATATTTGATGACGTCAAAATGAGAAAATATAACACATAATAAACATTCTTGCAAAATATATTAAAATAGAAATATTTTCCAATAAAACAATATTTGCATTTAATAAAGTACACTTGTAAAATATATCAAAAATTCCTGCTTTTATTTCGGAATGGAGTACAATTATATTTATTTCAATTCAACAACTATCGTATTTAATACGTTTCGTGCGCAATTTTTAGCGAATTTCCGTTCAGGCCACGTGGGACGTATATGCCCCCCCC
>NW_017298173.1:671781-722980 GCF_001594075.2 Trachymyrmex cornetzi
CCCCCCCCCCCTCCCATCATATTATCCAGATTTATTTATGACACCACAAAATATTTACACATAATCAGAGTTAAAAATAAAGTTCTATTTTTTTGTTTTATTTTTATAATTAAAGGTAAAAAAATGAATAATATTTTGAACCTTTAATCCTCTCTGGATGTTATGTATTACGTTCTATATATTATGTCATATATTACGTTAAATTTAATCGGTGTCGACTAGGCAGTGACTGAATTATACATGTTTCATAATATTTGAAAGATCTGTAACATTTCTCTCTATTGCGCCATAATTATATAAACGGTGTTTATATTTTCCATGTATCTTTTAATTTCAAATGAGTGGTTTGAATTAGGATAAGAAATTAGAATAAAGCGTAGGGGCGATTGTTGTAATTAAATATCACAGTGTTGTAACTAAATATCGCGAGTGATTGGCGCGTATCTTTGTATTAATTAGTGTTGCCAACCGTCCGATTTTCAACCGGATAGTCCGGTTTTGAAAATTTTTGCCCGGTATCCGGTTACAAAAACAAAAAATTCAGTTTTACGAATAATTAATATTTGAAAGTTAATAATTGATTAATAAAATGCATTATCTTATAGTATTGATCATAGAAACATCTATACGGGTTACCTTGACATGGAAACTTTTTTGCTTTTAAATGTTTGTTTCTATTATATCTTCCCAGGCCGTCGAATAAGATGCGGTCAGGCTGTGAGGAAATGTACATACAAACAAGTAAGAATTAAGGAAAGAGAACATGTTAAAAGGATAGGTTAAGATTATAATGTATTATATATTATATTATTAGAAGGATTTAGCAGTATAGAGGAATGTGAGTGTGAATAAACTTTCAATGTAAACCAAGTCCGTTCTTGGCAAATGTAAACGCTGAAGTAAATAAATATACACATATACATACATACATATACATTATATCTTCCCAGTGGAGAAGTCCTTGCCAGTGATGCCAGAGATGGCTTGATCTGAATTTTATTTATTTTGAGTTTTATTGATCCAAAAAATGATGAAAACCAGTTCTTTTTTTTATGCATTATAACGGAAAATACATATGATTTTAAGGATGTTAAAATTTAATTTTTTATGAAAATAAATATAGATATATGTATATGTTCATAGGTTTCTCATTTGTAATTCTCTCCAGACAAAATATTTTTAATTTTAGAGATGTCCGATTAGTGACCAAAAAAAGTTGGTGATACGAAGATTAATGTATGCAAAATCTAATGTATTTGTTTCCGGCGTTGCGACTAAAATTTTCGCATTTTCTTGAATTTTTTAGCCGTGTTAAATTAGTCACGCAATTTAGAATGGAGGGGACCAAATTTGGCAATTAGTTTTACAGTTTTAATTGAACGTATTGCATTATATGCTCACGATCAAATCAATAATTTGTTCAATCTTACAATATTCATCCTTGCAAGGATGATGTATACGTTATTTCCAAGTGTCGAAATTCATGTTTGTTGTATAGTCGTTAACTCGTTTTCCGTCGGAATACTCTCGACAGTACGTTTCGAGGTGCCGATAAAATAGTCACATCTCTTTCTTCACCCTCGAAGAAATCTTTATATAGTTGAGTATCGGAAACACCAATTAAAATAAATAAGAATGCTGATTACTCACACAAACTAGCAGTAAATATTAAGTATTATACATCAATGATTTCTCTCTTAACAATATAAATGTAATATAATATATGTTATACATACATTCTGGCGAAAATAAAAATCAAAGTGCTCAGCAAACGAAAATGGATTGAAATGGATTGGAAATTTTCAATCCATCCGAATCCGTATTTTAAATCCATAAAGATAAATTGGATTCCATATAAAAAATTTGTATACATGTAAAAGTTTAAATAAATTAGAGTAGTAATTAAATGAAATTCTATAGTTATTATTTTAAAACTTTTATACAAAAAAATATACGCTAGCTGTATAACAAAGGGAATGTATTAATGTAAAATAAACGTAAAACCAATTAATTTATTAATTAAAAATAAGGAATTTACATATGTATTGTACATATTTATATAGTTCTTTTTATATTTCTTTTAACTATTAAATGAAATAGAATTGATGATATATTTTTACGGTACAACTTTTTTTTAACTCAGTTGAATTAAAACGAAAAATTTCTTATTTATAATTCTGAATAAAATAGCATTCATGATGCATTTTTAAATGAAACAATGGATTTTCTACTCACAATTTTAAATAGTATTCATGGCCCGTTTAAAGAAAATGGGCCATTAAAAGAAAAACTTTTTTTTATTCAATTGGATTAAAAAACTGAATTTCCTATTCAGAATTTTAAATTTAGCAGTATTCACAATGCACAAAAATAACTGATATTATTGTTCGATCTAACTGGATTGAAAAACTGCATTTCCTATTCAGAATTTTAAATTAAACAGCATTCAATATCCACAGAAATGGCCGATATTATTTTTAGATTCAACTGGATTAAAAAACTGCATTTCCTATTTAGAATTTTAAATTAAGCAGTATTTACGATACACATAAAATACTATGATATCATTTTCAGATTGGAAAGCATAGAAATATACTCCATGCAATTCTTATAAATGAATAAAAATGCATTCAAGATTGAAAAGGAATAGACATTTGTTTCATGCAATTCCTATAAATTAATAAAAATGCATTTAGGATTGGAAAGGATTTATTTTAACATTCATGAATCCATATTTCTGAAAATCAGAATCCATTTTAATTCATTTCAATCCATTCTCGTTTGCTGATCGTAAATCGCGTGAATATAAAGAAAGAGTACATAAGCATAAAGACTTTAGAAGTGGTCTGAAAATGGGCAAAAATTAAGATAATAATGTAAAAAAGGAGTTTCTTCTCTTATCTTTCATTATTTCAATTTTTGCTGTCTAAAAGCTTTATGTACGTTTGTATTTTTCTCTCCTTACATTCGCCTTATGATTCGATTCTTATTTTCGTCAAGAATAACAGTTGTAGCGTTGAGTAGGAAATTATGATGCATTAATGTAATATTATTGTCAGCTTGTGTTCAGTGGATATGATGTTGCGCAATCAAAAAATACCAAATATAATATCGAATGATTGGACAATCATGTTATGTGCGCGCATTTTTTCAAAGCGAAATTACTATATCCAGCTGACGGGATATTTTTTTATGTAGGTCGCGGCAGAGAAATCGGAGTCCATAAAATGATCGATAGAATGACAATGCTACGGTTAGTGAGTGAATTTAGTATTTTTTGCATGAATAATTTCTCGCGTTTGTGTCTAATTGTTTTTAATGATTTTGATTATGTCATCAGAATGATATTAATCGCTCATTACTGTGCTCGAGACTTGCAGTATAATAATAATAATAATCATTTACGATAAATTAACAAATTAACTTTTTCGTGAGAATAAATAGAAAACTCTCTGTTGAGAGCTCGCAATAGAAATCTTATTTGAAATAGAAATTTATTCTATAAAGTTATTCTTATTAATCGCTTTCTCTTTGCAAATACTTAAAATTTAATAAATATAAGTGTACCTTTTGCAGGTAAATATAATACAAAAATTATAACAATAAGAATGAAATTTTTTGAATTCGTGAAGTTATTAAAATGACAAATATGTATATTATACATTTACTGTTATTAATTAATAATATCAGATATTGTTATTATTTAGCTTTTTGTTATCATACGTCGATAAATAAGCAATCGCCAACTAATTTTTATAGAACTATTTCGTATATTGGTTAAAGTTTTATACTTTCATACATATCTAATCATAATTAGTATAGTTTTTTAATTGAAACTTCTTCGAGTGTCCTTTTTTTATTTATAAAAATTATATTCTTTGTATATAATATCGTGAGAGGAACTTATTTTATATTGTATAGTCAATCATTTGCACGTTAGATGCCATTACTAGCGTCATAATAATCGATGATAATAAAAGTTTAAAGTAATAAACATAAATAAATGTTATAATAAGTCTTAAAAACTATGTTTATTTTTACGTTTTAAGTGTAACGTTAAAAATTTAAAATAAAGATTATTTAGCTTTATACTGTTTGTTAATCAAATAATTAATTGGAAATAGTTTTTAACTACAGATTTTATTACGTCAAATAAACATATAAATAATTTTTATGTATAAAATATGAAACATAACAGTTGAAGCATGAAACATGGCATTTCTTAAGTTAGGATCAAAATTCATTTTTTTTTACAAAGTTAATCTTTAAAAAGTTCTTGTTATAATTTTTATGATCAAGTATGATTATTAATTTTTGTATTTAAGAACGAGTTAATGACAATATACACACATTATGTGTATATTTAATAGTTCGGAGAAATTTTTTTATTCCAATTATTTTTACACTTAATAAATTCCTATTTATCCATAATAAAACGTTTGCTATTGTCAATAAAACATATGAAAATCTATTATTAATTAAATATATAAAGGCGATAATTTTTGTAATGTTACATATCAATTAATCATATAGATAATCGATTTTGGAATAAGCATATTCGTACATAGTCAATCATATGATTTTTCAGATCCAGCGTTACATTCGTACAAGTCGCATGGAATAAATTAATTCCTAAACGCCTATACGAAACTTTGAAAACGCAAGTCTTCGGCAATTTCTTCGTCGTCGCTAAGAAACAAAGCGTTCGCTACGATCAGAATTAATCTCGTATCGATTATGCAAGTTGCAAACGAGAGACGACGACACACGCGAATATATGTACGCGCCGCGGCGGCCCCACGTGTCCCCCAAGGCGAGCACGCTCGGCGAGCACATACAGGGCTCTAAACACGAAACGTGATTGGGAAGGATGAGGGGGAGGGATAGAAAGGGAAAGAGATTCGAGACTTGCGTGTCGTTTGAGTTAGAAGGACGGGGGAGGAAGAGAGGGATATGGAAGGACCGGTCTGCAAGAAGATTCTTCTAGTTGGGGGGTAGTAAAGGTTCGTGCAGGGTAGTCGGGGTAGTTGGGTGAAGGAGAGCCACAGAAGGACGATGGTGGCTGGAGGTGAAGAAGGTGGAGAAGAGGGCCGAGGGCAAGGGGACGGTGCCGCGAGGGGACGGGGCTGGCGAGAACTGGAAGAGGGTGGCGGAGGGTGGTTTAAGCAGTGGTGGGAGTGGGCCGAGCTAAGACGCGTAATGACGCCCTGAATCAATATGTGAGGCACTGAGATATGCATACGAACTAAGACAACCGCACACCAACCAGCGCGCCACGGCTCCTCTGCCCGGCGTCGCGGCGCGGCGCGGTGTGGCGCGACGCCACCCCCTTTTCCTTCACGGAGTCTCCCCGCGCGCACTACCACCATCCCCTTGCCGACACCCCGCGTCTCTCACCACTCCCGACCGCTATCCTCTCGTTCGTCCCCCGTCCCCTTCTTTCCATCTTTTAAGCTCATTCTTCCTTTCTCTTGTAAATTCGCCCGTCCTTTTTCCCCGTTCATCCACGGAAGACGTGACTGCGACGACGGAGATGAGACGCGGAGGAGTCGGGACGACGGCGGTCGTCCGCGGTGCAAAAGAGGGTGGTCGACGCAGCAGGAGCGCGATCGGTTTAGTGGATCGTTTCGATCGGCACGACGTCCGAACGGTGGCGGTTAGAGAGAGGCCCTCGCCACGATCCAGCCCGCGCCGATTAATCCGCGTTACACCGCGAATCCCATCGCGTGGCAGGTAGGAATATAAATCCTATTATCGTAAGAGCGTACGGAAATACGTAAACGCCGCAGTCGCGACTCCAGGTGGACCGATTAGCGATGAGTAGCTCTAGCAAGAAATTCTTTCTACTATTTTTATAATTAAGATATGCGGATAATAATGTAGACTCGAATCACACTTGGAATAAAAATTAATTGATATCTTACATATTTTTATTGTAAATTATTATTATGCAATGGCATGTTAGCTATTTTTTAGTTACGGTTAATTAGGACGGGGATTGCTCAATACATGGCATTGAAATATATTATTATTGCAGTTACTAAGTTTGTACAAAGTTAGGTGACTGAATTATTAAACATCTCCTTATACTCTTCTTTATCTTACAATTTTGCGATGTACGTTTAATATGTCACTTTGAGTTTATATACATTGGTTCATATATTATAAAATTAAACAATACCTTCGTGAATTCAAAGTCTATATCAAAGAATATTTCTATGTTCTTGTAGTATTTTTGTTTCTGGAATTTTTATAAAACGTCTTTATATATATATATATATATGTAATTGTTAAAATTGTTTTTTTAATAGATTACTATTTTAATGTGATTCCTTGTCCCATGGTACAATTTTAGTTCGTAATATATTACGTTGGCCGTTCAAGATCTAATTCGAGACTTTCGACTTTAAGAAGACTTTCATGAATCATTGTCGAGCACAGTAAAGAGCACGACGAGGCGCGAATAATCTGGCAATCCAATTCCGAACGTAAAATTTTTGATGTGATTTAAAAAAGATTTCTTTTACCCTAAGAAGAATAGATTTTGTACGTCGAAAGGATAACCTTGAAACTTGCTTACGATCAAAAGTATAGCTAAGATAATTTGATGGCGGCTTTAAGTACTTATGATATTCATTCTTATCGCGTAGTTGGTTTATAAGTTTGATCGGAACTGATAAACGATCTTACAACGATAGAATTTCTCTGAATGCATTTATTTTAAAATGATACAAGTGGAAGTAAATTTTAAATATTATTTATTTATACACGCGCACGTGGTAATATTAATTAGATAATGTTAATAGTATAACGTTTTAAGGTTGTTTGAGAGTTAGGAATACATGTCGCCACCTGTTGCAATTTCTAAAAAGAACGATCGTGATAACATTTATTATTCATCGTGTGATATCGCGTTAAGTAGTTAGAGATGAATGTTTTATCTATAGTTATATGATTTCTATGGTAATTTGAGTAATTTATAAGAAAAATAAGATCACGCGCTCACCCTGGTACTGCATTAACTCTGCAGACATCGAGCGTATTGAAAGATATATAAACCGTGTATTATTTCTATACATATGTATCTCTCTATGCACTATAATCAATGTCATAAAACTAAAAAACGAGGATTCGAAAGGATCATTTAATCTGCTTAAATTTAGAATTGGTCATAAAATATTGCTAAACTACCGTGTATTTGCATTTACATTGATCCGTATTCGCGAACACTATGCAGACTATCGTGAGATTACGCACGTCAGAGATTAGAGGATAGAAAGTTTAAAATAATTTTTTAAACCGAAGAGTTTATGATTGTTTACAGTTTTAATATTCACTTTCACTATTATATTTCATCATTATGTTAATTATATTATTAATTTTTTTTATAATTAATCTATTGGGTATATTTTGTATCTTATTTAACGTGTTTTTTAAATCGAGTTAAACACATTTTTTCATTACCGCTCGAAGTTTTTATATTACACTTTTTTTTTATTTCTAACTTTGTGTATATATCAAACGTATGCATGTGTTTTTCGACTCATTAATTTCACGCATAACCCATTCCTATTGCGCGGCATTTTAATTTCGGTGAGTGTGCCAGTGAACAATCCGAGAAAGAATCGGGAAGGGGCGGGGACAGATTTACGGCTTTCATTTACATGTGACCTAATTCGTCTGGATGTAATCAATGGCCAGGACATACGAATCAGATTGGAACTCCGATTTGGTTAACTACACACGAAACGGTAATAACTCCCCCTTGTAGACTAAATTTAATGTACAAGGGAACCAAGTATTGATCATGGAGGTCGAAAGTCAACGATCGTATCCATTTTAAATATGCGTCACCCTGCACACAGTGCTTGGCAATGAGGTCGCGTTGCACCTTATAATGTGATCCGATGTCAAAGATCGTCGCCATTGTAATGCTTAATTGTATTTACCGTGCTTGGCAGTTTCAAAGTTTTCACGCGTAATATTATTCTGTACAATATTTGGTTAAAAAGTTCGATATAACGATAATGTAAACAACAAAATTAACATGCAAGTACCTCAGAATTGACGACATTAATTTTAATAATAAGTCACTCCAAATAAAAAATTGTAAAATTTATTAACAAATGTTGTCAAAATTACTATTAGACAATTATGTAATTTAAATGACAATTTTCTAATAACCATATAATTCCATACATTAATTAATCGTTAATTATTAATTAATTTATAGTTGCTGATGAAAATAAATTTAAAGATAATTATCGAGTGATCAAGATTTTAATTTTTAATTGAAACTTATTTGTTGATATGTTGATATGCGTTTGATGTACATAGCTTCGTTTCACAAATTTACTCCGAATGAATAGGACACTATATGATTCCACATGGCACCGCTAAGTTGGTAAGGGTTAATTACAGACTCGAACTATCTCGGCACATACATTCGCGTCCCGAAGTTCGAGCAAGTTTCGACTATATTCAACGCCGCGTATTTCTACTTTTATAAGTAACAAAAATTATTTCCATTTACCGCAGCGCAAGCTCATAAATCTTGGCCTTGTTTTTATTGTTTTGTACAAGCTGTATACAAAAATATGCCGGGAGAGCGTCGCGGCTAATAAATACAAATATCTCGCTGCTCTACTTGCAAAAAAAAAATAGAGTTGAAGCAGTAATATTAAAATATTCAAACAAGAGCGACAATAGTAAAATTAAATAGTATAAAACAAGATTCGAATGTTTTAATTACGTTTCATGAATTTAAAATATTCTGTTCTCCTAATACATAAAAATACACTTTCGGAGTAACGGAGACTCTTTATTCGTAACGGAGGATATCCTTTCTCTTGTGGCGGCAGATAGAATTTATCGACAAAGGACAATACCGATGGTCTCCCGACAAGATGATTTCCTCAAGCCGTCCCTCTGAAATGCTCACGTACGAGGATGCCTGTAGTTGCTAAGGACGAACCTTCATCTGCGGTGTAATCAATATTAAAAGTCTAAAATGTCTCGCGTGTGTGGCGAGCCGGCCGCGTGTAGGGGTCGTAGTTCGTCGGCGGGAGTCGGCTGAACCCCACGTTGCCGGTTGGAAGGAGAGGACGGTGGAGAACGGGCAGGCTTGGCGAGGGGTGCCGGGGGATGGCCAAGAGTGAGCGGCGGCAGCGGCGGCGGTGGAAGTGGTGGTAGTGGTAGTGGTGGTGGCACGAAGAGGTGGAGGTTCTCATTAAGCAGCCCGGGCACCGCGCGCCGGGGGTTCAAATAAGAAGAAGAAGCGCCGCTGGAAGAAGAAGGGAGAAAAGGAGAAGAAACCAGTAAGACTAAGACACAAGGGTGGAAGGGGGTGAGAGCGGGTGGCGAGCGAGCAAACGAGCGCGAGCGTGAGCGCGAAGAGGAAGAGCCGAGGGATACAGAGGGTGGAAGAAGGGTGAAAAGAGGGAACGCGAAGGAGATAGAGTGCTAGGGGGGTTGGGGAATTATCAGGGCTCGCGCTCTCCTCGCGCGCGTGAGGGGGTTGCCGCGGGGGGGTGCCGGGGTGGCAATATGGCCGCTACTGATGAGTGATGCTCGTAACCCTTACTGCCATCCATCCCCAACAGATCCGTCAGTCAGTCGAATCTCTTAACGCACTTCGGAATTATGCCTGCCACGACCCTTCTTTATCTTCATTGCCGGCATTGTCCTGCCGGGAAAAGCGCGACGTCTTTGGTCCGCTGCGTTGTACCGACTCTGTACATTGTCTTCTTAATTAGAGGGAAAGTTTCCGCTGATCGGGACCATCTTACTTTGAGTTCTTTCCTTGGACAAAGTCGCTCACGAGTAGCACAGAATCTGCTGCATTTTTATTAATTATTCGTAAGAGCTTTGCCGACGGTAGAAGGATTAGTATATGAATAAACGAGTTGATGCAGAGTTCTTGCAATAATATGCAAAGTTAATAATAGAATATAACTCTTAATTACAATCATATACATATGTATGTTACTGTATCGCTTATTCTATGACATTTTTTCATCTATCAGTTCGTGTCAATTTTAAAATGTTTATATCATATGCATTTTTCTGAAAAAATTATGTCGAACAGTCACATGTTATCTTAAAATCCATTACCATTCCAAATAATACATAGTTCTTCACATCTAACAAATTATTCGTAAAACGGACCGTCTATTCGAAGAGATGTCCTCTTTTACTAGCATTAATGTTTAAATGTATAAAAGGAGAAGTTCGTTCCATACGTCTCTTCTCATGATTTCTTATTGCACCATGTTGCATGTCAATAAGAAGTCAGATAAGTATCTTTAAAAAAACCAGAAATTACATGGAAATTAAAAATTACACAATATAATTAATTTTGTTTACGGATAAATTCTCTATAATTATTCCAAAAAGATCGACATATTTATTACAAATTCTAAATCTCGAAACTAACTCGAGCGTGTTTCCCTTTTATCGATAGTATTGATACGCGAATGGATTTTAAGGGTGTCTTCCGGAAGCCGTTTTTTTTATAGCGATCTCCATAATCCGCGTCGCTTTCTGCTGCAATCCACAGGCAGTAAATCAGAAAGCGATATCACTGTCGATCTCATAAGACTCACACGGAATGTCTTTATACTTCCGTGAAGCAACTGAAGCTTAATGTTACCCCCTTACTCTTGAGGATACATTCTCGCGCGAGGCACAGATCGCTCGCCACGCTTTAACGACTGAAAGCCATAGGGCTACGTCGTATAGGGTATATGGGGACCGCCGACGAAAGGTATTAAGAAGGTACAAGCAGCCCTAACCTAACTGCAGCAGCCCCTGGACCGATCGTCGTCTTCGTCGTTTCCTCTTCCTCTCTCTCCTCCTTTCTCTTTCTCTCTCTCTCTCTCTCTCTCTCTCTCTCTCCCTCTTACTCTCATTTCGTATCCTGTGGTCGTCTTACTCCGTGGGCCGAAGTTAAGGGTGGTCTCTCTCTTTGTCTCTCGCAACCCTCCCGGTCCCCACAAACCCCCGCGTCGTACGCGTGATACACGGACGAGGGACACGCGTGTGCGTGAAACCTCGCAAGACGGACAACGGGGGTTGTTGGGTGGATGGCGTCGTTGGGGGATGAGGACGCGAAGGAGACGACGGATGGAGGGTCGAGGGGGGGTGAGGAGTGCCAACGGAGGGGAATGCAAATTAGAAACGCTTGGGCAGAAAGCGGGAGGAGGAGGAGGAAGAGCAGGAGAGGAGGAGGAGGAGGAGAGGAGGAGGAGGAGGTAAAGGCGGCCGGGGGGTGGCGTGGGAGGACAGAGGGGTATATAAGAGGTGGTGACTGAGGGTGGTGGCCAAGGAACTTCACTTATGTAAACCAGTGAGACGGTGTGCGCCGGCCGCTCCGCGCGTGTGTACCCCCCCAAGCCGTGCCTGTACGTGTGTCCTGCGTGTGGGTGTTACCGGTAGCGTAACCCGGTTGCGTGTGTGTATATATCGATTGCCGGCCAAGCCACCCCCCCCCTCCTCCCCCTTGCACCCATCTCCTCGCTACCTATAGTAATTATTGTGCTTCTCCACACATGTGTGTATTTGTCGTGAGATTTCGCGCAGGATGGTATGCGTGCAGCCGCACACACCGACGTGTCCCGCGTCCCGCGTGTGTTCGTGTGTATCCGAGTTCCTTACATGCCTCGTCCGATAGTCTCCGCACCAGGGAGCTCCGGCATTTAACGGGTGTCATCCTGTAAAGTGTACTCTCGCACGTTGCCGCCGGCGCGAATCAGTCGCACGATGTCGATCCGTTGTATCGATCGTTCGCGAGGGGCAACGGCGATGACAGTTGCGACGGCGGCAACGGGCGTGCTCTTTTTCCATCTCTTGAAGAACCGTTACTTTTCCGCGATGGGCGTTCAGTTTCCTGCGAGAGGAAGACGCCTTCGTCGTCGCGGATTGCTCGAGTTATCGCCTCGTAGATAGAATCATGGCAGCGACGGTTATTGCGGATTTACCCGTTTTGTAAAAAGAGGGTCGAGAAGTTTTTTTTTTATGATGGCGGCTGCGATAGGAAGTCTTGATATGCGACATGCAAATTGAATCAGAATTTAGTAAGACTAATGCTGTCTCATTCTAGTACGAGAAAGGGTGCTGTAATTTCTTGTTCGCAAGTATGATATATTTCTTAATACTTACGTTTTAAATTATATACCTACATTAACGTTTTAAGAAATATATCATTACATCAAAAAAGAAAATAAGAACAAACTTTTTAAGCTTTTATTATATAAATTCTTCACAAGTTTAATATTTTTAAATCATATAATAATTTTACGCAAGTTTTCATTACTTAAAATTAATACAAATCTTTTACCTATAGGTCTTCCTAAATCATGAATCAAATATTTTTAATAAGCGTTTTTCCGAATATTCTACACATCTTTTATAAATTTCTAATAATAGTATGAATACTCGTGCTATACCTACTCGATAAGAATATAGGTATAATGTATGCGTTTAAACGATCTGGCAAGTCACCGAATTAACACACGGCGCCCAAGTAGTCGCGCCACCTGATAGATCAGTCCAGTGCTAATGTTCTTGTTCGAAATAAATGGTCAGGCGAGTAAGCGCGCGCGAGCGCGCGAGAAAGCGAGCGCATGGTGGTTTCTAACTCCTTAGTCGAGTCTCGGAGCCCTGCACGCACACATATACACACGTAAATACCTATGTATACGCATATACACATATACACGGGACGTGGTACCGCACGATATTCTTGCTTCGGCCCGCGCGCGCACATGTATGATTCACTAACACAATGCGCGTGTGGGTTCACACACAATTTCACCGAGTCGATGATACACGCGAGAGTCTAAGCTACTAGCGAGCGCAAGAACATCTCCTGGAACCCTTCGCGCGCGCGCCACCCTCGCGCGCAACCACCTCGTCCATCCTACCCCTCGGACACGGACCTTAAAGGAAGAGGATGAAGCGGGTGAAGTGGTTAGAAGCCGGAGCGGACGAGAAACGAACGGACCGACGGACGCAGGACAGAACGCGAGGTATATAGCAACCCTATCTTGCGACACACAACCACAAGTCATCCTCCTTCACCCTCCTTTCCTCTGTCCTTCCCTGCGCGTACTACGGTCGCATTCTCAGTCCGGTTCACCCTTGACTCACCCCTTCGCCACTTCGACTCTACTCGGGTCTCCTGTACCCTGCTCTTTCGGTCTCTCTTTGGTCTCTCCCCGTTCCTTCTTCTCTCTCTCTCTCTCTCTCTCTCTCTCTCTCTCTCTTTCTCTCTCTCTCTCTCTCTCCCTCTTTCTCCCTCTCTCTCACTTTGTCTATCTTTCCGTCTTACTCCGTCACCCTTACCGGTGCCACTTCATCGTGAAACCTCGAAGGCAATCAATCCTCCGCCTTACAGCGTACTGACCACCTTCCAGGAAACTTCCATCGTTGCGGCGGGGCAAGCCTCCAAAAGAAGCAGACGCTGAATTTTTTGTGCGATTTGCCCTCTCTCATCGATTGGTTAGATGAATTATTCCCTGGGATAATTAATGCCCCGATAACGTCGCTTTGTCGCTTTAATTATGCGCATGTAATTTTAATCGCTACTTCAAAGGCAATTGAAATTTTATGGGTCGCGTTTGCAGCACCTCTGAAAAAAACCATTAAGTGATTTTAGAAAGCGTAATTTAAAAAAGAAATAAATTATTTAAAGTTACATAATTAATTTAATAAATTAAAGAATAAATAGTTGTTCGTACAAAAAATTTTGCTTTTTTCTTTATTTCCAAATATGATGAGAGTAAAGATATATACATATATATATGTATATATATATATGATTATCTCAACTAGAAATCACAATTTTACATTTATGATTTCTCCCCATTGAACGTGTAGTGTGACTATTATCTAGTTGAGAAAACATGGCAATTTCGTTGTTGCACTTCTTTGCTTGAGTCTTGCATCCGGTGCATTCATTTTCTTAACTCCGTACCCTGTACTCGTAGTATCCACCGTTCTCTTTCTTCCTTCATGCCTCGCAGGCAATCGATTCACTGTCTTACAGCGTGCTAACCATCCTCCGAGAAAATTCCAGCAGTCGTTTGCAACTGCTGGAGGTAGACCCGACGAAAAAGAATCGCGAATGCTTAATCGTGCGTTCTATGGATACGACGAATTTGCATTATTTCGCTCCCTCAGCATTGTTTTAATCGATCTGCCGTCTCACGACTATACGTTTCACGAAAGTTTCGCTGAGATGAATCTGCAGCGAGAAATCGTGAAATGTTAATCGCCGATTCTATCGACCGTTGCCCGTTGACGATGCACCGCATTAAGAAATTCACTGCTCGATTTGTCGAAAGTGTATCGAAAGACGAGTGCTTGGCCGGCGAGAATCGCTTTCCAATTTTTCGTATTTTCCTGCGGCATCACTTTGCCTCGTCTTCGCACCAAGTCGCGGTTAAAAGTTTCGCAGGCAATTAATCTTTGGCTGTACAGAGTATACTGACCACGTTTACAAGAGAACTTTCACTATATTATAACGTACCGACTATGCTCCCAGAAACTTCCACCCGGTTGCGCGTGATGGCTTGATCCGAAGAACAAAATCGTGAATGGTTAATCGTTGGTTGCGCCAGCGATAAATTTACATTACATGGTGCTCTCAACGTCATTCCAACACGAAAGTTTCAAGTTACCGGTTAAATTGCATTTTTTAGCATTTTGTATCTATTTAAATAACTGCGCCAAGACACGCATCATATGCTTGTATTTTTGTTCTAATTATATAATTTGTATTATGGAACTATTTGAAAATTCTACTGCAATGAAATCTGGGATATTGTAACATGTAATCAGATAATTTTTTAGAATATTGGAAAAATAATTATATTTAAATAACGATACACACACACACACTTAAAATATATAAAATAGTTTACTACTGCTATCACAATTCTAAATATAATTCCTATCTGAAATTATATTTTATACTACCAGATTTAGTACAAATTTTTAATTGTGGAATTATTGAAATTTAATCGTCTTTTCTCCAAAGAAAATGTCTACGATGATAAGCGCAGAGCAATACAGAGTCGGCAATTATCGGAAATCGTCGATTCATCATTTAAAACAAGACGGACTCTTCAATCAGAACTCAGGATAAATCGCGGACAGTTAATTCGTTCGGTTATTCGAGCTTTTTGCGATTATTCTTGTTGGTGGTCATTTCATCTTGCCGTCATATCTCGCTAAAGGCTACAAAGTCAAATCGGGAACCAATCAATACCGATAATTAATTAGAAAAATCAGGAAGAAAAAAAAGAACTAATGAAACTCGAGAGTTCGACCGCCGCTGTAAAAATTGCCGGAGGCTCTCGTTTGACTCTACATCGGCTCTTTCCACGGCTTTTCACCCTCCTCCTGCCCAATCCTTCCCTGTCCACAATATCCTTCGCGCGTATCTCCCCTCCGTTCTTCTTCACCGTTGGGCTCATCTCTTACGGCGCTCTCGTATCTTCATGCCTTTTTGCCATTGAATAAATTAACGTTTTTAGTTTGCCGATATTCTGAGCCCGGCGAGCGCGAGCGAGCGCTATATCTTTCGTTCTATTGGAATGAATGAACTTCTTTTTCTTTCAAAGCCAAGTTGAGTCGGTTGGTGGCCATCGAGCCCATTCATCCGCTAAAATTCTGGAGGAATTTTAATAACTTGGATTCGTGCTGATTAAAACGGAAGTCGCGTCTACCACCGACCCGTCGGAGGCGCAGTGGCGACGGCAGCAACTTCGGGTTCCTCGATATTTCGCTTTTGTACGTTTACGCTTTATAGGTGTATGTACTGTGGTTCTTTTACGTGCATTTAACAAGAGCTTGCTTTTGTCTCCCGTTGAATTAAGTTTACTTTACTTACGGATTCGGTTTGTTTGGTGCAAGGAAGCATGGTGTAAAATAATTAGGCTCGTAACATGAAGGCCTTGTAACAGTAATACGCGCACGCAGGTAAATCGATTTAATATAAAGTCGTCGTGTAATGTAATTTGAATAGGTTTATTGCTTCAACTACATTTTAAATGGTCTTGGTGTTAATGTCTATGTCCATCGTTTATTCAAGTTGATACATTTCACGGAATAAACCCTTCGGTGCCACTCTATATCGTTTTGTCATGTATCTATCACACTAGATACTGTAAAAAATATCACGTAAAAATAAACATATTATAATAAATTTTTTTCAATCAAAACGCCAGACATTAAAGAATATAACGATAATAAGTAAATGTATGTATCTTCATTAATAAAAATTAATAAAAAATATATAATATTCAGTTTAAATTAATAAAAAAAGTTGTAGTATAGCAAAGTAAAAGGTATACCTTACTAGTAGTAACACCAAATGATAAATAATGATATAATCATACAATGTTCTCGGTCTTATAAGAACATTTCCATAGAAATTGAAAACACATTTTCTCTTAAAACATCAAAGAATTAATATTTCTCAGTTTAGTTTATTTGTTATATGCACATATCTATAAGCATATGCATGCGTGTGTACATATTGTAGATAAATATTTATAAAATACATTTGTAGTTATGGGCACTTCACAGATCGCGGTTAATTATCTTCTTGACCTAACATCTTTGGCCAAGTATCTCCGATTCATAATGGACTACGTGACTTTACGATCGCATTAACCATTTAATTCCACTCTACAAGTAGTATCAGCAGCACCACCAACCGACTGGCACTTCGGGGTGAGGGTGTCATTCGGTCTACTGGTCTGTCGGTCTGTCGGTCGGACGAGGGACAGAGAGAAGGAAAGAGATAGGGTGAGAGGGGGAGGGGGCGCATGGCGCACGTCCACTATCAATTTATCACCCAACCCTCGGCAACTTTCCCTCTCAGACCTCGTTCTCGTTTTCCCTCTTTTCTCGGGTCGTCTACCCCCTCTTTTCTCCTTCTTGCGATCCGTCCGTCGGTAGGGGGACAGAGGGGGGCAAACGGTCGGGGCAAGAGGGAGCGAGACGGAGAAGAAGATGGAGCGAGAGGAAAAGAAAGGACGATGAGGAGAACAAGAGAAAAAGAGAGGAACAAGTCGAAACGACCATGACCAGCGCAATGTAGCGTATGGTCAGTTCGGGGGAGGGAGGAGGCTATAAGATCTACGGTCTTGCAAGCGGTGCATTCACGTTTCTCTTCCACCGTCCCCTCTCCAATCCCAATGCATGCCACGAATGCAACCTGCTACACGCGCGCAAGAACGACTTGCACGTGCACCGTTCGTCGTTCGTTGTAGATGTCTGTGTAAGTCAGCGCCTTTCAACCGGGGACGCTTATTAATCCAGAGGAATATTAATTGACTACATTTGACCTGTCGGAGAATCGTCGTTGTGTCTATTTGATGCAACCTCTCGTGCAAGATGGAGAGCCGTCGCGTGCGCGCGGTCGAGAATCTTAACTGAATACTTAAGTTACCGCACTTGCGATATCATACCTTAAATAAAGCGATGAGTTTAATGCTTTGCAATTAGTTTCTTCACACATACGCGAGCTTTAGCTCTCAAGATTAATAGCTAATGAAATGTGAAGATTTCTGAGTAGAAGTACACGAAATCTATAATTCGTAAGATTCACTTTAAATACGAAGTCGTATCTCAGATGAATCTTATAAATTATGTACTTGTTCTACTTCTGCTTTGGATTCTGTGTATAAAAAGGTATGAAGAACAGTAAATATAAAAATCCAAGTAATATATCGATGCACGATTTATGCATTAGAAGTAGATATTTATTCACGTTCCTCACTTATTTTGTGAAGAATTTTTTTTCTTTTCTTATATCTTTTTGGCTTTTATTGTTTCATGTGTGTTATATAATGCTAATGATTAATAGTGAAGAGAAATCTTGTTGACCTTTTGCATAAATAACTTACAAGTTTATGTATATAATATAAGATGCATGTTTAAACGATCAAAGCATCAGAATAAACAGCGTTTCTAAATACTTGCCATTTTCTAAAGAAATATAAATGTTATAATTTTTAGTGACTTACGAAAGACATCAAATGTTTAATTTTCAATGATGGTTTCAATAAGAATAACGATCGTTGACACTGAGTTAAAATTATTAATAATTAATATTTGGCCTCAATCAGCCCTTTTTTTCTTAGCTTATTAAAGGGAGTGCGTTAACATGGGGACATGTTAACTCGAACGTAAAAGCAAGGCTTAAAGACACAAAGAGATATGCAAGAAACGCTCTGACAGGGCGATTGGGCGCATTAATCTGAAAATAGATAAATATTGTCTTAAGAAAAAAGTAATTGCATAATATACTACAGGCGTAAACTATAAATAAAACTAATTACCTATATCTCGTCATATTTTAAAAAATCTTGTCGAATAAGTAATTTTATTTCACTAAAAAGAAAAATCGTCTGTTTTTTATATTATTTAATTGATATAAGCACATTTAAATTTCTACCTTTAACTTCACGTGAGTCATACAAATTTCAAGTTTCCTTGCGGAAACGAATATCGGAAATATCGAGCAACGATCTTGACCTTGATGGAGAAGAAGCTTTCTCTCGGTCATCATTGTGCGGGTCAGTTTGACCTTAAGCGATATATAAAACGCAGGACATAACCAGATACAGAGAGGAAACTTTTCTACTGGCGGAGAGGTTGGGACGTAGCTGGGCGAAAGGAAGAAAAAGAAGAGGAAAAAGAAAGCGGATCCCCAGCTCGGTGAGCAAAAGCACTAGGATCTTGGACGGTTTGGGGCGGTGAGGGAGAGAAGTCGGGTGGCGAGCAATAAAATCAAGCACCGGCGCTACAACCCTTCCGCTGGAGTTGAGTCGTAATCTTGCCCGCTGCCAGAGGGTCGAGGCCTACGAGATCTCATTTTCTTTTCCGCCAGAGTAATTAATTAGCATTACGTTGGCAAATCGCAGAAGGCAACTTTAACACATTTCATATACTGATGTCTGAATAAACAATACCATTAAAAAAATTTTCTTTGAAAGTACAACTGAGAGAGAATACATAATAACTAAATAACTAAATATTAATATACATTTATATACGTATTTAATTCTTTAGTTATTATATAATTAATTGCACTTTCAAATAAATTTCAAATATATACATATATGTATATCATATGTAGTTGCATTAAATTATTTACGGGACAGAGGGGGACTATTCCGTTAGTTTCAAACTTAAAGTAATATGATCAAGAGACATGAAAATTTACGGCAGCAACTAATGTCTCTTTGCAGTATCGTGCATGCTTATAATTGTATTATACAATCATGACTACTTTTTAAGAGCACAAACATGACCTTAAAATATTCAATATATGCTATGCAGAAACATAAATATTATCGCCCGAAATGGGTGAAAAAACCATTTGCTCTATTTTATATAAATATTTTTTTATTATATATAATATCTATTATTTATATAATGTGTATTATATATATATGTATATATATTTTATATATATCTAGCGTTCTTAATAAATTTCTACAAGCATTATGGGTTTTCATGTGTCACAAATGAAACATTTATAGATAAATTAAAAATTTTATTGAATTGTAAGGGGCACTAGGCAATCCGAAAATTCTGAAAATTTTGAAACATAGGGTGTAAGTAGAACGGTTTGTTCGAAACACAAAACTATTTTTTGTTTGTACGAAATTACGATTTTTAAGAAACACCTCTTTTGAATGATTTCAAGAGTACTTTATAATTATAACAAAAAAATTTTTTATTAGTTATTTATTGTATATTTCCATCCCTAATTAAAAGAAATTTTTGTTGTAATCATGAACTTTTGAAACCAACTTTCTGAAACAACTTTCATTAAGAACATCTTTTTTTATTTCTTAGAATATCGACGATATTCGCTTCAAAAGAAAAAAACTAATTTTTTTTTTCAACGGGGTGTTTTACTCTTTATAACCGTTATATTCCATATGAACAAAAAATAATTTTATGTTACGAACTACTCTACTTGCACACAATGTTTCAGAATTTTCTGAATTTTCGAATTGTTAGTGTTTACCTTGTTATATATATGTATATATTTTGAAATATAATGTAAATATTGACAACTTGAGAAGATGGAAAATGTTTTATATGCTGTAGAAAATCGAAGTCTTTCTTTCCATTGCGTTACTTTATTTTGCACTGTATTGATAATACAATACACTGCTATCGTATTCTCAGAGATACGCAAATTATATTTTGCCAGCTTTCTAATTACTCAGTTACCCATTAGAGATGCATAGCTCGATTATAAATAATTCCGATCTGTTTTTACCCGTAGTAAATCATTAGGACGTGGAAGCTATTCGTATATACTTCGTCGTCTTTCGTATATACTTTTAATGGTGGATTTTCTCCTTTAACATTTACAAACGCCTTCCCCCCTTTCCACCGCGTAATTACAGAACCCCCTGGAAGTAAATGCACGTGAATGCAACGAAATACGTCTCGTCGTCCGATGGAGAAAAAATTTCCGCAAGATTGGTAGAGGGTGGGTAACCGGGGTTGGAGGAAGAGAGGATAGACGGCGTGCTGCACTGGCTGCTCAAATTAAGTACCGCCTGGTAATTTGAGGTATTGATTTTTATAGCTTCTCTCGGTAGGCATACATTAAACTTCTCTTTCTCTTTCTCTCTCTCTCTCTTCCTCTCTGTTGCTCTCTGTCTCTCACCCTTACAACATTCATCCCCTCACGAGCTAGCTACCCTTCTCTGCGGAAGGAGGACGATGCGAATGCGGTAGTTCCTGGCGATCATCCGACTCTCTCCACTTTCATCCCCCTTTTCCACCCTTTTCATGAAAATTCGCGACGATACGTGCTCCTTGCGCGGTGCCCCTCACGTCAATTAAACGGTTCTATACGAGGAAGAATTAATTTGCGTAATAAAGCACGATCCGCTAGCAATTAAGCAAATTTATCCTATTCACGGTGCTCCGAAAGAAAAATTCACAGTTACGTAAGTTCTCGAAGTAGTTGGTACTCTTTTTACTTCACCGAGTAATTTAATGGTTCCGATATATGCATGAAGCGCAATTTATTTGTGCAATTTGCGATCATTAATTAAAAAAAAAACACCTCTGGGTATTCTTGTCTTTACACGAAATGTATGCGCCGAGGATTCATATCTTCTGTGAAATAGTGAAATTATTTGACCCTTTCATCCGTCTCTCGGCATGTTTGTGAAATTATTTTAAGAGATCTTGCGCAGTTGAAATTATTTCTCATTTATGACAGTCGTAAGTACAGACAAGAAGGGATCTAAATGAAACGTATGACGGCGAAGTTATAGCGAAGAATGAAGGAGGTCAGGGGTGAGAAGTTCAATGGAAAAGTGGTCGGATGACACGTGATCCGGTGGTAAAAGACGGGGAAAAGGTCGCGGAAAGCCACGAGCGGAGGCTGTGTACGGTCCGTTTACTCTTCCTCCGTCTCGATGTCGGTATATAGAAGCAAAAAGAGAGAAGAGAGGAGGGAACCTCTCCCGTTCCCAGTTCATATGTGAGCGTCGATTTCGCGGTCCGCTGCGCCGCGTGAGTGGTTTGCCTGCCGCTTAAAAGATCCGAGACACGGTCGTAGCGATGGGTACTCGACACCGCGCAAACTCACTCGAACAACTCGACGAACGACAGATCAAACTCGTGCTCTTGATCGTTATAAATTTCATCATAAATCATCATTCATTGATCATTGATTTTTGAGAGTGTGTTGTAATGAAACTCTTTTAAAGAGATTAAAATGTAATTATAACGTTATTAGTTGTATATAGATGTGTATAGATATAGATGATTTGTAAAAGATGAAAAACATATATTTTGCTTCTTTTATATCTTTACCTTTTATTAACTTAATCAATTATGTTTAGTTCATAATTTTTATTGCTGCTGATTATGACTAGCAGTCAAAATGTTCAGTACTTACGGAATTGTTCAAACATATATGAAATCTTTTTTTATTTTAAACAGTTCACACATTAATCATTGGTTATTTTTGTTCTTTCCTGATTATTTTGAAAAATATACTGCTATATTCGACTTTTGGTTGAGATAATATTTATTACAATAAGTTATTTACAGGCTTTTAAGATACTAATTTAATATAATGTGTTTCAAGTTTTTGACAAACCGAATAGGCGCAGTCTATAGAACTGATTGTACATATGAATTTGTATATGAATATTACTAAGCATCATTTCCTTTGACCGAGAATGGCTTTATTTTCTCTCATTTATATTTAAACACTTCTCGGTCTATTTTATTTGATATATTGCTATATATTCTTTACATTCTTAACTTATGTATTTGTCCATATTCAATATAATTGTGTGCTAGATATTCACGAGTTTATTCACGTAGAATATACCCATAAGCGGAATATACAATTTTGAAGAGATAGGACGTTTAGTCATGGTGCTCGGCGTCATGTATATACTGGTAAAGGAGATACCGGATACATAGGTATAGTAGCAAGGTGAATAAAAGATTTCTTAAAATGATTTGCCCCGACAACGTACGTATTACCTGAGCTTCTAAAGGCAGCGACGTAAAGGCTAGAACGTCGCACCTGTTGCTTCAGTTCTCAGCACCAAATCGAAGACCTCGGCTCCAACGAGATACCATAAAATGGAATTTCATAAAGTGGAGAAGCATTCGCACAGTTTGCCTGCGTTATATATTTCCGCACGATATATACACACGTGCGTACACACGAGCAAATGTGATCTCGGATTGATTTGTAGCCTTGTTTTATTTTTAATTTTGTTGTTTATTAATATACTAACTGCAAATTTATATTTTCGCACAATTACGTTAAGGTACTTATAGTTGAAGATAAAATATAACTACAATTTTCTTCTATTATTTTTTTAATATTTAAACATTTTTTCTTATTATTATTCTCAAAGAAGAGAGAAAAAATTCGAATTTAATTTTAAATTACCGCAAATGTGGCTGTATTATTAAGAAAAAAAGAATTTTATATTGTATCAGACTTGATGTATATAAAAATGACTGAAAAATAGATGAGAAATTAATCTATGTTACAACATCGCGAGGAGAATAGTTCGTTGGTACGAAAGAGCGTTCGTTCAAATCCATCATTACCCGTACACTGTACGGCGTACCTATTCTACGGGACGAGGTAAAAAATGCTGATGCCAGGCCAGCGTGGGGTCCGAGGTTTATGCACGCTTCAGGAACCCGGACACTTCGGATTTAACGGAGAACTCGCACGAATAAACAATTGTACCTCCGTGGGTGCTGCTTTATTAAAGGTCGTGAAAAAAAAAGAGACTCGAGCTGTGGCACGCGAGCGATTAATGTCGTCCGGCGATAAGCACGCTAACTAAGGGTGCCGTAATTAGCGCGTCGCCTTGCTCGCCGGGCCAGCAACGTCCATGAGATTATTATTCTCGCGTGAGGACTGTCCCTGGGACATAATTGAGATATATTGCGCAAAAAGATATAATGAACGCGGGGCCGATATTTTCGAGGCAAGCACACGAATCGCACGTTTCAATTACAGAAATCTGCGAGGAGATCAAACGGATGAAACCGGTCTCGGTAAACCGCGATTCCTAATCACGGTGAATCGTGAGGCTCGCGGGATGCGTCAAACGTCGAAACGTCAGATTCCTCGACTTTTTTCTAACTTACAAGAAAACACCGCCAATCGAATTTACGCCTCCAATTTACACGAATTTTTATGGAATTTTTCTGCGAAAGAAAAACGAAGAAAGAAAGCTGTTTGGCTTTCGTGAAAGGAGCGATTTTTAAAGCGATTTTTCTAATATTTCGTCCGTAACTTTTTTGACACTTGATTTTAACTTTAATTTTAAATTTAATTCCCTTCCTCCTCTCATTACATTAAAAAGACTGGTACTGTTGCTTTGATCCTGAGGTTAGATGTCGCACCTCTTTAAAGGGCAATTGGCCACGAATGAAGCATACCATTATTCATGTCTTGAGTCACTCTCTGTCTGTTTACAAAGTTCCTTCCAAATTGATGGCTTCGGATCAGTCGTGTTCTCTTGCCTAGTCAGCTATCTCTGCTAAATTCTCACGTTTTGAATCAATCGTGCAGTCGCTCTAATCTCGCGTGCGACAGCCTTCTTCGATCCATCGACTGTTCGCCGCGGCATCGTCGGGATTTTGTCTCCCCAGTTTCCCGATTCTTTGAAAAATGGACAGTGTCATTAATAGCGCGACGAGCAACAGGAAATCCGCGTTCTTGGCGACGAAAAAACCCGTCATCAGGCGACGGGTACACATAACCGCGAAAGAAATTGCCGTCATTCGCAAGTAGTAATCTTTCCGCCCAGGCAATATATCCATTATTTGCCGACGTGGTATTTCGTACCAAACTGCGTGGTGCGCGACTTTCGCAGCTTCCTCTTCGTCTCACGCCCGTTCTCATCGAGAAAACGAGCGTACAGTATTTCATAGCAAAATTTCTCACGCGAGCGAGAAAATGCATACATGATTTACTTTGGAAGTGACATACCTAAGTGACGTCGCGACGAAATCTTTTTGAAGTAAACACATACTTAAGTTTCTGCTGCCTTTTATCAAATATTTTATTCGAGTTTGCTACATCTCAAGTTTTGAAAATAAAGAGCCAATGTTTGCGTATAAAGAATATAAAAGAAAAATTTCCATTCACATCCGCGTATAATATAATAGGTGTATTATTTTTCATTATTCACATTTTTTATTTTTTAGATCTTTTATGAATTTATACGAAGAAAACAATTTTGCTGAAGTATCTAAAAAGTTAGCTAGATTCAGATTTAAAAATAATTTTATTAAGCTATCAAAATAATTATATAAGAAACTCAAGCATAATAAATAATATTACAAAAAATTTTCTATATTCTGACAATTAGTTTGAGCGTTCTATGTATTTATTTTAATCAATAAAATTATTTTCAAATCTGTATCTAGCTAAATTTTTAGATACTTCAGCAAAACCGCTCTTTTCGTGTAAAGTTCAGTTTTATATCTTGTGTTTGAAAAATGAATAACATGACTCACGTTGGAAATACATCAAGTCGCGGGCACGTGGTTTTAAGTGCTCGTTAACACGTAAGCATCGAAAGGTTTCGTCGCGCTGACGGCAAACAGGTAGACCATGTAGCCTTCATATACACACACGCGTGCGCATGTATGTGTAAATGCATGTATGCACACCGTGTAATCTGTATCCAAGAGGTGGCGCGGAGCAGGTTTTCGAGCTGATATCATTTGTATCTCCCGCGGCCACGACCCGGAGGCCTCTCGCACCTTGACGTTCCCCTCGCTCTCTTCACGGTTTCCTTATCCTCGGGGATCATCTACGTGATATTTATTTCGCGTAAGCTTCCCTCTGACTTTATATTTGGATATCATATATTCTTTTAGCGATGGTAGTGCATGTCACACCGAGACGTTACGCATTGACGAGATTCACCATTTATCCGCAACACGTCTGGGATAATTTAACACTCGAAACCAAGTTTGTGATTCTCATGTGTGTATAAGAAAAATTATATTAATGCAGTATTATTGAAAGAGAATGAAAAAAAGGGAAGATTTATACATTTTCTTTTTAACGATAGATATTTTTACGTTACATCAATTTTGATTAATATATATAAGTATTTTAATTTTTTTTCATCGGTACATATTAATTCTTTTTAATATATGTGTTTAAATATTTTTATATTAGATTAATTCTCATTAGTACATTTTTACGAATATTTGATAATTATATCAGTGTATTATTATTAGATAGAATGGGAAGAAGGTTACATTTTGTTTTCAATATAAGTTTTTTATGTTACATCAATTCTTATTAATATATTTTTACATAAATATCTGATAATATTTGATACCTTATTCTTTCCCATTATACAAACCGCACCATTAACTGTTTAGCCATCTTTTCACCGCAACTTTCACGATCCTGTAATGTAAAATATCCATGTCATAGAAATCGTGTTGTTTTTTTGCAAAAAGTATTGCGAAAAATATTTAAAGATTCATATAAATAATCCATATCCTATTTTGAATCATATAATCTACACACTCAGTGCCAACTTTAGTTGATGAAGAATACAAAAATTCTTACTTCTCCCTAGATAATAACAATAATTCAAGATCTTATCGCTTTTGTATTAAAGACATTAAGAATTATTATGTCGTTATTACATTATCATTATAATGAATTCTCTTTTACACGGTTGCTACATTTTTTAAGTATATTTACGACTTAAGTATCTCGTTATGATTATTCCTGCATTCCTTTTCTTCTCCAAGAGAAGACGAATTTACCGGATATATATCATGCCCGAGCCGCAGTCCGATTTTATTTGAACGTCGGCCCAGAGTACCGCACGGTTACAACGCGTCCTATGTGCAACCGTGCTTTTATCTGCGATAACTCGGTAGTTAAACTTTCGACTCGGGTAACGTAACACCTTAAACTCCGCTCGCATACGCGTCACGTGTGCACGTATACTCGTGGGTACAATAAACCATGGGCTTCAAGGAAGCCAGGGCTGGGTACATCTCCGGTATAAATGCATTTTGCGAACCTCAAGGAGAAAACATCACGGGGGAAAGAATCGCATTACAACTTTTCATGAAATCATTTGCCAATGTAACATTATATTGCGAGGATTTCAAAATGTACGTTGAAAAATAAAAGTATCCTTTTGGCAAAATCTTTCAGCATGATACATTGCACTACTGACTACAGTATGACGCGATCGAGCTAGAAACAGAGTCGTAGAAAGACACAAAAGTATAGTAGTATCCCGCGATCGATTTTTTTTTGTTCAGATAAAGCGAGAATTAATGCTTCCAGCAAAATATACAAAGGAAAAAAATCACGGCGCACCCAGAGATAATAGTCCATTTAGCCTAATGGTTAAGGCAGCCCTGCACGGAGGGCGGGCCGCGGGAGAAAGATGAGGCCGCGTCCACGATCGTGACTGCCCGTGACATACACGCTCACGTTATACATACATCTCTCCTCCTCGCCACGGACTTTCCACGGAGAGACAAGGCGTTCGGTTACTACAACGATCAAACTACCGATGAGTGCCGTCCTCGTTCAGCCGGTGAATCCGCCTCGCACGACCGCGCCGATAAAAGTCCTTATCCGGGCGTGTATCATCGCCATCCCCGGGCGAGCTTGCTCGCGAGGTGACGATAAAAATTATTGCAGGGTGGATCCACTCTGCGCCGAGGACTCGCGTGATTTTCGATAATTAATCGGACCGCGTGCGCTCACATTACGCACCGATACGTTTTTTTTTTTTTTTTAATATTGTCCGTCAGATTAAATCGGACGCGCCGGTATCATGTCCGTATTATGTTTAATCACGCTCGTGTTCTTGCTTGGAAATTAATACATGTTTAAAGCTCAGATATAAGAGAGATCCTTACTTGGAGGCTTCTCCCTCCTCTTGGCAGTCGCGAGTTATTATCGCCGTAATGGTTCTTCCGTTGGCCAACGAGCTATCGACATCTAAGCATCTCGCGCGAGCGGATGATAAAGAGAATTATTGTTCGAGCGATCATGATGCCTGCGGCGTAAATCATACATCGTGCGACTGCCGAGACAAAAATTACGAGCACAAACGTTCCTCGCTTTCCTTGAGTGGGCACATCCCCTTGGCTCTTTGCCTCTTCTCACGAGAGAACGATAAAAATTACATGAAGCCATAGCACGCTTTACAAAGATTTTAACTTCATAGACTGCGTTGATGCATACTTTGGAATCTCGGTGGCTCTCGCAGAGAACGTTGTAATAACTTTTTGTTATCTGTGATAGTGAAGTCGTCTTGATTGCGAAAGATTTCTTGCACATCCATTCGGTCGTGTGTCTTGTAATATTCAACGCTCGAGCATCGTGCGTTTAATCGAGTTGCCTTCACAACTACAAGAGCAACGTAAACTATATAATATAAAGCTACGCGTCAACGTTGAAATAATTTTCTCGGTTAATATTCTTGATGTTACTTTTTTACTTAAAAAATAACACAATTTAAAAAATGTCATCTTTTAATTATTATCATGTTAAGTAAATATTGTTTATCAGTTATAAAAAATGAATTAATTTAAATAATATTAAGTAAAAATGGACTAAGAAATCCAAACCGAATGAGTGAAGAGAAGCATTTTTGGTCAAAAAGCGGGTTTTAGTGCCTAATAATATGTGTGAATTTTTACAATTGTCAGTTCAAACAAACTGCGCGCCGATAATTGTCGATCTTGAAGCAGTCTTAAACTGAAGCTACAGTACGTAATATCACAAATTAAATTAACAAGTAATGTAATATTATTGATGTTAATAAGCATACTTAAAGAATTGTAAATAACTTAGCTTCATAAAAAATCGTCAAAACCGTCACAACTAAAAAAGGGTAGTTTCATGAGCGTCGATTTTTGTGGGGAGTGTATGGAGTCTACTCGACACGTCAGAATTTTTCATGTATGCAATTTCCTTATTTTTCAAAGAAATTTGAGAGTAAAATTTCTCTTGTACAAGAAACCCAGACGGAATGTGAAGAATTTGCGTTATTCTGCTCTTGGTAGAAGGATAAATATTCCACACTCAAATTTAAGCACATTTCTGTTATTCAATCGAAGTAAGAAAAACCGTTATGTAGATTTCAGCGATATTAAAGTGAAAATAATAAATTTAAGATCGAGAATATCGAATAACGCACACGAAGGCGCAATTTTGCAATCGTATTGACCGCGACAATGCCACCGCATGTAGCTCCTGATCGAATTGCACCTTCCGAGCGCGGCCGATACGAAACCACGTGTCACGTATTATCCGCGATGCGTTTTCTCACGCGGCCGATGGAATCGATCGAGGCGAGAGATATCGGGGCGATCGTCCGGCAGACGGGGAAGGTGAAACCGGACGGGTTGGGGTAACATAAAATCTTCATCTGTAACATCGCAAATTGAACGAGGGTTTGCTACGACCGCCGAGTCGTACCGCAAGTAGTCGATGCATATCTACGGCGTGATATTGGCCGGTAATACACGTATCAACTTGATTTAAATTACTTCGTCCGGTTCCCTGTTATTTGCGACTCGACTGTCCTTTGCCAACGATAAATTAGACGAGCGTTACGTGCGGATGTGCGTGCGGTCTCGAACGTTAGCTCGTCGCTTCGTCTTTTCCTTTTTGTCCTTGTCGTTGCGCTTGATGCACGAATTACGCTTTACGCTCTGTATGATACCGGTAATTAGTAACATATATGATTGCGCGCGGTTGATCGTTTGAGGATTATATCATAGAAAGCGTACGGTGGCGAATCGAAAGATCACGCTGGTCTCTCGCGCACGTACGTATGCTACCATTGCACGGAGCGTGTAAGATTCTCTTAATGGAACTTGCTGCGATCTGGCGAGGGCGTGATACTATTTCAATATCGGTTTGCCTGCGGTTCTTCCTATACATCGTTTCTTACCATCGAAGATCCTTTGGCAATGAAGTACGTTCCATCGCCATGCGTGGGTTTCGCTGATAGAATAAGGTCCTGCGGTCAGCAGTATTATTTATGTTACGTTAAAAATGATTAATTCTGATTGCGTGCGTTAGTTGACTAATAGTTTTCCTGGTTTTCCGCAACGGTTGGTAATTATAAGATTTTTAGATGTACACAGTGGAACAAGAGTTTGGTTGCATTGATTAGAATTCTGGTTGAAAGAGGATAAAATTTTCTAGTTGAATCTATTATAATTCTAATTGAAATATAACCAGAATTCTCATTGACATATTTGTTTATATCAATTAAACAATTTACTTTTCATAAAATTATTTTATTTGGCACATTTTAACCAAAAATTTTTGTTCGGTATATTTCAACTAAATTTTTGTTGTTACAACAAATCAAAACATTTTTCCTAGTGCACTTTTTTTAACAATATTTTTTGCATCCGCAATCAAATCCTTTTTTTCTGAGTAATATTTAGAAATAAATTAAATCTTTTTCAAAAATTTAATTTAAATTCGTTAAAATTATTTTTTTGAAGTTTGAAATATTTGTAAATCTTTATCAGGGAAGTACATAAATCGCTCGATTGTTCAAAACTCAACAATGAGAGTCTTGCGTCAGAGGTCGCCTATTTGTTCCGTGAGATTTTCGCGAATTCTTTGTACTGTTTAACAGATGTGTTTCGCTTCGTAAAGCAAGGGATGGGCACCGTGCACATGCAGATTGCGGTCGCGTTCATCTTTCTCTATTGTTTTTCCTTCCGTCCCTCGCCTACGCCCATCAACGCCACTGACGTGCTCTCTTCTTCCGTCACACGCATGCGGTGCCACAATAGATGTCCCTTTCGAAAGGTAGCGGCATTAACTGTGAATGCACTAAACATTCGCAAGTAGCAAATAGGCGGTAGAGGCGCAGTGCCTTAATTGTCGCCTTCCTTCTCGAGATTGTATGGCATGCCAAGCATGAAGTAACTACTCGTATGGAGAGTCATCGCCGAGGATGCGAAACGCTCCTTCCGACTCGCTGCAAAAGTCGAATGCTTCATTAGTGACTTTCCAATCAGCTTTCGAAATGCGCATTGAAAACGTTTCTCGTGGCCTCTTCGAAATCGATCGCGTTCGACTTACACGGATCACAAATGAAAAAGCATAAAAAAAAAGCGAGAGTGTGACCGATGGAGTAATAAAGTTTCTACAGAGAGCGATAATACCACTTTGGTAGACTTTATTCCGCTGGTCAGATTTCTTTCTTCTGCTCCGTCTTTCCAAATCCGAGATCAATGATTAAGTCCTTCTTTAAAGATCTGCCAGCTATACGCGTTCCTCCTACTAATGATTTTTATTATATTATTCCGAATTGTATAATTCATTCTTTTTCTTATTTCAATTTCACAATAATTTCTCGATTATCAATTATATCAAGATTCGATGTCGCCGTAAGTAACTCTAGAGATTTTCCCAGATGCCACGCTGGCTCTCGTCCGACGTCGACCGTGACATAGAACTTGCGTGCAGATCGAAGGCATAGTCGCTCTTCTAACAGAGGGCAGAAGGCGCGGCGTCTGTCAGGTACGTTTAAAGACAAGTTAAAGACTGAAATTACACAGCGAAGCGCAATCTATCTGGTCTTGCAAAATTTCTTCCCACGTTTGCCATCCATCAGTCTGTAACATAGAGAAGATCTTTGTATTCATAAATCCACTCGGTGTAAATGCTGCACGAGAGCAATTATAATTACTTTAGATATGTAGGTTCTATCAAGATTGTTTAACCTTCTGAAGCTGACGGTGGGTCTCTTGGACATATGTCAATTATATTCTTTATATTACATCTGCAAATTTAAATTATTGTTATTAAAATAAACTTAGACACCAAGATCCGCTTTATGGAGTATCTTTCTCGTTTATTTAAGAATAAATTTAATATTTATCCTTTTTTATACAAGTTATGTCGTTTTGGAGAGACCTTTGATTGAAATTTATCACAGGACTCTTTAGTCAAAATAAATTAAATGAGTCTCGGAGATCCAGCAGTCAGTAATTGTGTAACAGATTTTAATCTTCGGAGGGTTAAAAATCAAGATAGATTCTGTCTCTTTCATGCGTTCGACTGGACGTAAACTTTTACCAATCGCATTTCGTTCGCATTCACTTTGCTTCACGTAGGATGAAGTAATCGGTGGCGAATAGTAGCGGTGAGTAGCAAAGCGAGCACGTGAAGAAGAGACAGTAAAAGAGAAGTAAACTGGGGAAGAGGAGAAGTAAAGGTAGTATGCTTCACTCAGGGTGCCAGTCGAGGAGTAGGATGGAAGGGGGGTGTCTTCTCCAAGCAGGCCGCCGCCACCGTCGTCACCGCGGCGCGTTAAGGCCAGTAGATATGGCCTAAGTCACCGGACGCGAACAACGGACGTTCAAGCGGTGAGCTCAGTGATTACGAGGCTGATTGGCCGCCGTCGAGATGAGACGGCGGCGTCTGTCTTGTCGACCGCAGCTCGTGACGGAAGAAACGCGCGCTCTTGAAAGAGAAAGAAAGAGAGAAAGAGCTTTTCTTATTTATTCGTACCGCCGTGGCATACGCTGCCGCCGCTGCCAGCCGCGACTGCAACCGGAATATAGCGGCGTATGCGAGGGAGGCGATCGGGGGAGAAAGAAAGAGGAATATACCCTCTACCGCGAAGCCCGTATATAATTTCATATCGCGGCGACCCGGTGCGCCGCGTAGGGATAGGCGCCACGCCCACCTGTGTGTCTCTTGGGCGCCAGCCCAAGTCGCGTCTCCTTTCGCTGCACCGCAGCGCTTGATGCTGCCTGCCGTTGCTCCCGCTGCTCCCGCACGAGTCTTTGTGTCGCTTCTTCTTTGCCGACCTGTTCCCCGCGGACGAGATATCCGTAACATAAGCATTCAAGATTGAATGTATTTTTTTTTCTGCGTAATTGTTGGCTAAACATTGCGAACGAGGGAGTAACCACTAGCTGAAATATTGTCCCACAGATTACATCATTTCATCTGATTACAAGTAATTTTTTTCACTTATATGAAGTAATTTGATAAAATATACGATTTTATTTAATTTATTTTAATATTATACAATGATTTCTCGTGGTTGCATATGTAATTATCGAATTGTACGTAGAGATTTCATATGAATTTTATAATGATTTCGAGGATTCTGTCCCACGATTACATTAAGTGGTTACCCCCTCGATTGCGAACTTCAAAAATTACACTTAAAAGAAATGGGAATATAATAAAATCTATTGATAATTTTAAATATACATTGAGATAAATTTCTGATTGAAAATAGAAGATTTTGATCATATGAATAAAAATTCTGATTATCTCAAGAATTATGATAGATGCAATCAGAAAATTCTGATTTGACCATTTTCAACCAGAATTCCAATTAGTTCACTCAGACTCTTTTTCCAGTGTAAAGATATAAAAGTACATTTCAAAGGTTTGACTCTGGCAAAAATGCATCGAGACTGCATCTTCATACATGTGTCTCTTTCCGTTACTTATTCATTATATGACTCTCTGATCTCGCATTTCTAACGTCACTGTCACCATTCTATCAACTCTGTTCTATTCCACCCGTCACTCGAATCCGCTCAATTTCCGCCGCAAATACCGCGAATCTGCTAAACCGCAACGCGTGACGACCTAACTGCTTTTCGTTTAAAACCTTAAGGCCGTCTCCGCGAAGCCAAATGGGTCCTCGTCCTCCCCCGGCCCCCCCACTCTCTCCACTTCCTCTTGTTCACCACCCGCGTGATTCCGCGCTCGATTCCATTTAGCGCGACCCGCAAAATGCGAGTACGATGCCCTCGTCTTCCACTTGTCTTTCTTTCCTTTTTAAATTTGTGTGAAGAGGCATTCTTTACATTATATACGCGCATTTTAATAATTTCAATTTTTTAATAACATTTTACATAATATATTTATTTATTGTCATGTATAAGGTATTTATTTCTTTTTATTATCCTTGGTGACACATAGAATTATATTATTTTTTACATATTTGGACTTGTCGATTTCCCACATTTTCATATCAGAGATAAATATATTTTTCAAGTTTTATAATATGATATAGAATGTTGAATAAAAAGAGAACTTGAGTCTTTTGGCCTTTTATTTGAACGAAAATATATTAATTCATTATTATTTTATTTACGAGAATATATCTTCTTTAGAAAATAGTGAATACAATTAAATTATTTATTCATCAGAACTGAGGCTAAAGTAAAGAAAAGATGCGAAAGAGTAGAAGAGGGTGGAAAATGCGATAGGATGGCTCAAAGACCAAAGACATGGCCGAAATCTTGAAAGTCTCTCTCGAGGAAAGGCCAGAAAGTCTAAAGCACCATAATAGCAATTTGTATTAAAACGAAAATTCTTTGAATACGTAATACGAGTTGACTTGAAAATATCAAAAACATCAATATTAAAAGATCTATGTACAAGAAATTCGGCATAAAATGCAGAAATTTATCGTTAGAAAATATCTTGAAATCTTAGTTTATTAAATTTTATCGCACCTTCAAATTAAATTTATAGTTTTATCATTTCATGCATTGGACAGTGATTGAGTATAATTACTTTACAGTAAAAATATCGTTCCATTGATATTTGATACGGTATATATATTTAGATAAATAGGAGATTATAAAATCAATAATTAATTAGATATATTTATGTATCACTAGTCATAAGATCCATTCAAGACTTAGCGAGATGCCATCTTCAAAAAACCTCTCCTTAAGATGCATGCTCGGCGATAGTGCATCTAAGCAGATTACGAATGAATGTATAATCAGGCGATTAGCGAATTTCGAAAATAACGCGGAAGCAGTTAAACAAAGCATGAGCTCTCTGAAGAGGAGATGATAGAGGAAAAATGCTGATTGAAGGGTTTGCTTAATGGATGGAAATGAAGACCGTTCGCGAAGCTATCCATCGCGACAACACGAAGAGAACCGAAGAGTGAAAGTGGTATGCAGCAAAATATTAATGAGACCGTTTAGTCGATCGGTTAGTACGATGTGCCAGATTCATCGGTCGATTTCAAGCAGTTGCTTGTGCTACGATTTGTAACTGGAATTGGCCGCGTGAGTGCAGTGCACATTTTAACGAGAGGACGAATGACAAAGATGTAGAGACCGATGAGAATTTCTGAAAGAACGGAAATGAAATGATTTGCGATAAAAATACATGAAATATACGAAAATAAATGTGATTGAGATAAATTCTTATATGTGTACGAGAATATATAAGAACAATCGCTATAGAGACTTAACAAATTCAGATGTTTTTTTTATAACATAACATTTCAGTTGTTTATTAAACATCAATTTGAAAAATCAATTATTCAAAACCATTTACAACATTTCCAATTAAAAACATAACGATTTTGTTCCACCGAAGAAATGCGATCTACGTACATTTGTTCGAATAAAATCTTATTTCTATAAATGATCCAGTTAAGCATGAAGAGAAACGTGATACAGTACATCGAGTAGGCAAACAAATCGGCGAGGGAGCAAACGGTGAGGAAGGAACTCCTACGGCGTCGAGTTCACGAAGGGCGAGGAGACGGATAAAAGAAGGACGAAATACACGGCCGTAACACCGATCAAGAGACAAAAGGGAGGGCGGACGGGGGAGAGGAAAAAGGAGGGCGGGCGGTAACGTTCTCGCGGAGATACCAGAGCACACACGACGAGGAAGATTATTGTGTAGCGCGAGAGGGTAGGGCATGACCCTGGGCGGCCACGAAGAAGATCGGTACCGCGGCAGCCTCGCCATCCATGTTCATCCGCATGCGCACACGTGTATATGCGGAGCACATGTGTGCTTCACACACGAGAACCGACACGTTTCACCGCAGTGGAATATGCGAGGCCGCATCTTCGTGAGAAGAAGAAAGAAAAAGAGAGAGAGAGAGAGAGAGAGAGAGAGAGAGAGAGAGAGGGAGAGAGAGAGCGAGGAAGCACCATGCATCGTCACGGAATTCTTAACCGTTCTCGATCAATCTCGCGACGTCCATATTCGATAATCGCTGCTCGACTCACTGATTTGACAGGTGTCAGTCGTTCGATCGTACTCTCGATCTATTCCTGACGCATATAAATCATCGCCTGTTCCAGGACCCGATATACTTTCTCAGAAATACCGAACGATTGACTAAATTCGAATCTCAGTTTCTTTACACGAAAGAAACAGAGTTACGGAATATATTAATTGTAAAATATCTTGTATCCTGTACGCTTTTAGATTTAATTGCGATTGACCTCGTCTAAATTGTATTTCTCATTTTGACGATCGAACTTTATCTTATCTAGAGAATGCTATATATGTGTCCAATGTTAAATGGTATCTACGCAGGTCAAAGGTGTACAGCGTTCACTCTAAGTATGATTTCATGTTGGACTTGATATTTTACTTAATTCCGAATCTCACATACAAATCCATTATACAGATTATAGCTTACGGAATGCATACTGGCATATACATATAATTAGACTTTGCATTACATCCATATGATTCGCATTATAATCCAAATCGAAAGGAAATATACAGACGTCGTGAGACTCCACGCGAAGAATTGCGCAATACAAATAAGATTAGTGTATCGTGATAAGTAGATATTATAGTCGCGCGAATCCCACACCTTCCACACGTCTCGTAACTCGCAATAGGCTTTTACTTTGCTAACATATCGTTCCGAGCAATCTTTCACCAGTCAAATAATATCGTGACATACGCGGCGGGTATCGCTTTACGTTGCTATTTCATAATTATACAATTCTCATACGTATTGATTGAAAGGTTCATAATTCGTGTTTCTTGCTTGTCCTATCCCCGTCCAATTTGTCTCGATGACAAAATTATTACGAAATAATGTATAAGCTGTACATTCGGATGGGATGGATTCAGCCTGCTCTCTCTCATAGGATACAAAAGGATATACGCGCGGTCCAGCGCAGCGCAGACACAGGCGTCATGAGAGCCAGGCAAACACAATGCCCGTCACGGATTTCTTAATCGCTCTCGATCTATCTGAACCATAATATCTGTTGCGGCTACGCGCGCGTTCGCGTTTTATGTATGCGGCCTGTACACGGACGCGCATCTGGACGCTACATACATGTACATGTACGTATGTAAGTACGTATGTGTACTCCGCATGCTCTTCTTGTCCGGTACCCCGCACGGCTTATCCCCTCGTTCCACGGGTCAATGGCTCGCTGCCTCGACTGCTCCGTTCCGATCTACTCCGGCGCTCTACTCCGCTTCGTACAATCCCCCCCCCCTCCCCCTCCCTCTGGTTACCTTCGTTCCTCGCCAGGCCGCCCCCTCCTCTCATCTCCACTCGGTGTCCACCTCTTCGTCTTCTCTCTTACGTGTTATACAATGCCTTGCCTCACTTGGTTCGTTTGTTCTTTCCTTCGTTCGTTCGTGTTACTCTTGCCGAGAGCAGCCCGGCGTTTCGGAGACTTCAATGCGCGACAGCTCCTCTTTTCTCGTCTCCTCTCTCCATCCCTCTCCGTTTCCTTTCGCTCTTCCGTTCCCGCCCCCACCCGCGCCAGGACACCCGCGTGCTCCTCTCTTTTCCGCGGCTCCGTCCCTTTCCCGTTCCAATCCAGCACGTTTCCACGGTTAACAGGTATTTTCGGAGCGACGCCTTTCGGTTATCGATAGCAGTTCCTCTCTCTTAAATCGACATGAGTTCCGTGAGATTTCCTCATCTCTCGTGTCTTTTTCAACTGGTTCGACACAAGACTTTCTGCAAACTTAAACCCGAAATTAATAATGTATGTAACGAAATTTATTTCTGTACTTTATTGTCTAGGTTTCTCATATTTTTTAGTGTTTAAAACGCATTTTATATTTTATACTTTGCATTTTATGATATATAAATATATTATTACATATACTTTAATAATATATTTTATAATATATATATATTGAAAAAAGTTTGATATATCTGAATATATATTTCTTTGGATAGTACTAAGTAAATATTTACTTACATTAAATAAATATTTACTCAATCAAAAAATAATAGTTAAATAAAATTAATGACTTTTGCATCAAATAAATATATCTTTATATTTTTAGTAATACAATTTATTTTAATTTAATTTAATTTATGTTTACTTAAAATTATTTAAACAAATATTTATTAAAATTTAGTGTAATTGTTGTAACTGAATCAGTTATTTGAGAAACCTCATAACTCAATTTTTTTTCTAAATTGATTTATGCGATAGGGAAGATAGATGCATAATTTCCTTCAAAAATCACATTAGTTGTGCATGCCTTTTCTAGGTTCCCAAGATATTTAGGATTACAAATGTCATTCATTGAGAAAATCAGCGACTATTATGTTATTTCTCCTGGGAATATAGCTTATGTTCTTATGTAGTAATCATAATGCATGAGCATTTTCAGCTGATCAGTTGAGAAAAAAAGTAGTCGTCTTGATCATGCTTTCGGACTAAGGAATTTTAATTAAGAGCCAAACTATCTATGTCAAATAATAATACATATCTTTTCATGCGTACAATAAAACTAATAGAAAAAAATGAACGATATTCAGGTATTCCATTCTTGAAAAATATTGTATACGAAAATACTTGTGGAATATGTATACATTATAGATTTTTGTATATGGTATAAATTTAAGAATACAGGCCCAAAAAGTTAAGCCATCTATCAGAAGAAAAAAAAATCCAAATATTTTATAACAAGGTTTTTGCTTGGATAACCATTAATGTATAGGAAAGAGAATTTTTAAATTAGGTATCATAAGAGAAGATTGCGTGTTTCCTCAATAAATTAGCATATTTTCATTTTGTATTAAAGCTTAACAGTTTGTAATATTATGTTTCCTTTACGTTACATTCTGCAAAAATATATACTAAAAAATGAATTATTTTAACATATATACTGAAAAAGATATTACGAATTTATTTTTTTTGTGAATTGTGCATTTTTCAATAATAAAATTAAATATACTTCTTAGGATAAAATTCGTTATTTTATAATATCCTCAATTTATCATTATATTTACGGAATTTTCTAATTTAAAAAACCCTATTTTATACGAAAATGCTAATTTTTTTGAAAAACAACATCAATCAACATTTCCAGAATTGACTTTTTTTAAAAATAAGTTTTAAAAATGATAGTTCCACTTACTGTAAGAGATATTAAGGCATATTTTTTTACATATTTCAAAATTATTCTTACTATAGTAAAAAAAAGTAGAAAGTTTTTACAGTTCTCTAAAAGTTAGATTTTTTGTAGGGCTTCTCGATTAATCGACCGAATTAGAGATAGAAGTTGTTGCGAGATTTGTACACTTTCGACATTTTACAAATCAAATTGTCGGAGAATAAAAAAATTAATTAATTAATTAGTGAAACTTAAAACGCATCAATTTAGACAGTTAAATTCAATATAATTCCTTGAAAAAATATCCAGGTATCAGAGATTCTAGGGGGGTGAAAAGTTGCGCGATCGTAAATATACGTAGGGATATTTTTGTGCTTCGCGTAGATTTAACGATCCAGCGGGGATTAACGACGATGTTTCGATGGCCGCAGCGAGAGACCGACTCCGTTGATGGCTCAATTGTTTCCGACGAATGAACGATCGTTTTTACTGCCATGGCTCTGGCGTCTAATTGCGTCCACGTCGCGGTTCCATCATCGCACTGAAACACTTGGCGTTTATGCTTCCTTCGGATTGTTGTCGCTCGTCACGAACGAGATATATATACGCGACGACGTGTACAAATGATGGTGCGGGAGTTGTGCACCTTCCTTTACGACGACCGCTCGTTTATATTACGATGTAACTACGTGCCGGTCGTTTTTAATGCGCCGCACGGTATATTCCTTCCACGACGCGCGAGATTTGGACTCGGACATGACCTTATCGTCACACATGAAGTAAAACAGGCCAAGTACGTGTAGATATCGGTCGACATGCACCGTATCAGTAGACGAGATGTAATAAATTTCAAACGACCGTCACTTTACAGTCTCACCATCGATTATTACGCTCGTTTACCGTCGTGTCGGTGAACAAGTATAAAAAAAATATCGTCTGTCCTTGAAGAAATGCGCGACGAAACAAAAGCATCGAGACTGTCTTTTCACAAAATGCAGTCGCAAGATCTCCACAGATAGGATGGGATTTCATTTGTGCGTTATTGTCGTACGACAAATTTTTCAAGCCTGTTGATTGGCTATAGAATAGAGAGATCCGAGGACCTCTCTATTCTATAGCCTGCACACATTTGTCGTACGACAAAAACACACAAATGAAACCCCATACATGATTCCGAGAAAGGTAGTTGGTCTGTACGATTTGCTTACACTTTTGACTTTACTACATATTTTACACTAAAAAAATGAAACAGATATATATTTGGCGCTGAAAAGAGAGAAAGCGAAGATGCTGAGTGTAAAAAGTGTAAGCAAGTCGAACAAACCTGTAATAGGATGCCACTTTTTGTGAAATACTTCACCTAGCTCAACCTCGGCCGTCAGCCAGGAAACGATCTGTATACGAGATAGTCTTACGCGCCGGGACCAAACAATACACATCGATGTGCACCGGTAAGGCCGTGGGGATCAAAAGTGCAGCGTCGTGATTGCATTGGGTCCGCCAAAGAACAAACATCCACCGATACTTTGTACTTACACGACTTTATGAGCAATCAGCCGGCGCTGCCCCGCGCAAATTGTTTGTTCCTCAAACCCATTTAGCTCCATTCCGTGAAATTCTACTCGAATAATCACAGCTTCAGTGCCTGCCAATTACGTTTTTGCGGAGCCGTACGAACGCGCCACGGTAACGTGTATATACGCGTTCTCGCCGCACATTGTTTCAAAGAAGTCTGCGTTGCTCCGCGGTATATGGATACGATATTGTTGCTCCGATTCGACGAAACCTACGAGCCAACATTCCGCCGGCTGCACATTGTGTGAAACCGTTCTCTTATATGTACCTGACCCTGAATAGTACGAATGAAATAGAGGAAATATTTTTGCTCTTATGTTTATTGAGGGAAACTTCTCGAAAAAATGTGAGTATAAAAGATAGTACAGCAATTATTTATTTACTGAAAAAATGTGTTGCTAAAGTACTTAAAATTTTAGCAAGATATAGATCTGAAAATAATTTTATTCCAACCACACTATCAAAATAATTATGTAAAATGCTTAAGCTGATTCCTAAAGTGTCAAAACTTTTTGCAGTATTGCTCAATTATGCTTGAGCGTCCTATTTTAATAATCCAATAAAATATTATTTTTAGATTTGTACCTAACTCAATTTTTTGATACTTCAGCAAAATTGTTCTCTTCGTGTATTAAAATATTTGTTTCCGTAAAGCCTTGTGTCCAGATATTGGAAATAGGTCCAATTAAGATATCAGGAGAGAGAATTGACTAATTACATTGGTCATGTGACCAAATTCTTCAAAAATGTTAATTCTTTTTTTATCCGAGATTTCTAGCATCGTGACTATCAGGCTTTATAGATTGTTTACTGAGAAATTTACCGAATTTTCTTTTACCAGAACAGTTTAAACACAAACTTTTCTGAAACATTATTGTATAAAGCTTATAAAATTAATTGAAATCGATTGAAATATATGCAAAAATCTTGCGGGCAGTGCCTTTATTATTCTTATACTTTGAGGCATTACACCCTGTCCTGAATACGCTTGAGTCGCTTGAGATATCAAATGGAGACTAAGTCAATACGATCACGGCGATAATCAATCTTTCATCGAAGATATCACGGTGCTCGCCTTGATTGGGCAGCGAAACAAAGCGTAACGGATGCCATTACTTCCTTCCGTCCGCGGTTGTGTGAAACAGACTTGATGAGGGCGAATTCAATGACAATCGAAATGTTAAATGTCTTTGAAGTATTCGTCTCGATAGCTGCCGACATGAAGAAGTCTGTTGTCGATTATAGAAAAAAAATAGATAATCGATTGGAATATATCCATTTGATCTCTTTGTCGTGTTAACCCGTGTTCTGCACCGAGCTGCATGGCATATTCGAGGGATCTGATTTGTTTATAGCCACGGTTATTCAACTTACATAATACGAAATTGAAAGAACGCTTGAATATCGAAGATATACATCGTGACTTTGGTTTTTATGATTATTCATAAAAGACAGATACGCAATTGGAATGTTGTGACTATAAATAGTTGCGTTGGTTACTTATTAATAATTTCTTATGAAATTGTTTGATATGCCTTGTAATCTTTAATGCACTCACGCCATTTCTGATACGGCAAATGATATTTAATATATTAGCGCCATTGCCAGATAGACGCGCGAGATCGATATTTACCGGTAATAGTGCTGCCGCGTAACATCGAGAGAGGTCACACCGTCTGAACTTCTGTCGCTAACATTAACAAGTATCATGGTCGATGTGCTTAATACTATGGTATTAACTTAACGTGCGCTAAGTAATAGCTAAGATAAGTCAAGTCTTAGTATCGTAATACTGATTGTGAGTAGGCGTGTAGCGTATTATCAGTGCAATTTGTCAATTTATTATCCAATATTGCGATCTAACTGGTATTGTCCGATTTATTCCATCTGTAAAATCGATGCACCGTACATATGTTTATATCAAATGAAGATTTAGTGATACATCAAATCCCACCCAGAAAGAATGATTTTATTAGTATCTGAAAATAATTTTGTTGGAATAATTATGTAAGAATCTCAATTCTGATGAGTAATATTGCAAAAAACTTTGACATTCTAGCAACCAGTTTAATCATATTCTACATGATATTTTGATAGTCCAACGAAATTATTTTCAGATCAGCATTTAGCTAAATTTTTAAATACTCCTGCAGCGAATCTGATCTTTCAGTGCAAATTTGTCGATAACAATTACTGAGAAACAACTATTTGAAATCCGATATCTTACCTGTTAGAAATGATGTATTAAGCTACCAATGTTATCCTTTTACATTAAGCAAAGTATCCATATATATATAACGAATAATTGTAACAAATTAAGTGAATCATTGATACATACAATATGTATCAATTTCAAAAGTTTAAAAAAAAATTAACTTGTAGAAAAAAAATTACAACCTCATATATTCATAATACGCATAGAATACATCGATTATTTAGGAAACACAAGAGATGACAGATTTAAATTTATCGACGCCGAGTCGGAAATTCGAGACCGATTACGGGGATCTCGGAGAGGTCCACGCAAAAATGAGAGCGATCTTCCGGATACGAGAAGCCTGCGTCTGATATGCACGACGCGCCATCCTGTTGCCCGTCCGTTGCGCGTCCCACCTCGGCGCACTCCGGTGTGGAGAAACAAGAAACAAACTGTAACATCTCTCGGACCGGCCGGCGTGGGCTTCCACTTGTGGGAACCATCGTGATCGTCGTGGCGTGCTCTCTGGACCACGAAGTGAAAGGTCTGACTCGGAGTTAACTGACTGACTCGCAGTGTATTTGAGGTGTACCGGCCGTGTGGTGCAAGGTGATGTATCCCTTTACTGTCTTCTCCTGTATGTACCACGAAGAGCTACGGGAAGAAAGAGAGAAAAAGAAATAGGGAGAGAGGAGGAGGGGGGGAGAAGAAACACGCACGCACGTACGCACGTGGAGCGGCCGCAAGGTGTGCGTAGGTATCCGTACGGCTCACGTTGATGTTATATATGTACTGTACGTGCGTATGTAGTATATAGAGGACGTTACGGCCTCCATGGTAATCGTCCATAAACCGCGAAACTATCCTTACATACTTGCCGAGCTATTCCCCACCCGCTTCCCGTTTGGTCCTGCAGCTGTACTCAATCTTCTTTGTCTATTGGAATCGTCCCGACTTCCGTGAATACTCGGAAAAGTGGATATACAGGATGCCGAGAGCGCATGAAGACGCGTATGTATCTTGTGCGTATCCGAACAAAGCCTCGCATTGTCCTCTCGTTAGGACTTGCCACGAGGCTTACCACGAACCGCGTTCGATAGTAATTAGTCAAAGGGAAGGAAGAAGGGGTGCAAATTGTGCCACTCGATTCTGCTGGATATTCCTTACGTTGCACGCGCTAGTCAGAATATCTTTCTGTATTTTCACGTATCGTTTCTGGTATTTTTTGCGCTGAACACAAACTATCGGCGTATCTACTGGAATAAAAGTTAGAATTGATAATGAGTCGTCTCATTTGCGACATTGTACAAAGAGCTAATAAGGATCGATTGTTTCACCCGACGATTAATTTTCCCTTGGGTTGATTCTATTGTAACTACGTCTCCAGCGAGTTACAGCAGCATCAGTTCACGCTCCTCTGTTTAAAACAACATTTAATGATCTTATTCAAAAATTAACCCCCCTAACGAGTCTTCTGTCCGGCTATGTAATAACACTTTCTTCTTTTACGCTTCCTCGGGATAGTCAATCGATGAAAAAAAAACCGAAGGTCAGTCGATCCGAAATCGCGCGACGTCTGATGAATTTCCATCTTGGGTTTAATTTTTCGGGGAAAAAATGAAAGACACACCCGAGACGAGCGTAACGAAACGCGCGAAAGACCAAAGACAACGCCCTTAGGTATTTATATACGATGTTGGTGGTAAAGATGAGAAGTAAGAAGCGGGAGGTCGGGGCCTGGCGGGGGTGCGCGGAGGATGGTCGAGGGTGGCACAAGGGGTGGATGGAGATGAGGACGAAGGACTCGTTACCGGAGAGTGAGCGAGTCGAGGCGAGGGAGAGATAAAAGCCGGGCAAGTGAGAGGGGAGGATCGAGGAAGGAGGACGTGGTGGAAAAAGGAGAGCAATTGCCTGGGAGTGAGACGGACCTAGAGAGGGTGATCTAGATGGTCGCGAGAGACAGAGATGAAGGGGGAGTTGCGCGACGTAGAAGTAGGAGACCGCGAGACGAGGATGAGGAATATACGACTAGGGAGAGGCGACAAGGGAGAGAAAGAAAAAGGTCTAGCAAAGCGAATGCGACCAAGAGAGACGGAGAGGTACGGTTCCAATCCGAGAGGGTTCGAGAAACGGCGCCTTCGAAAGGCGGGCTTGGTGACGCGAGGGGCAAGGACCCACCGACTCAAGAATCTCGACCTTTATTTGGATTTAAGCAAGGAAAGGGTTGTAAGACACGTCGAGAGTTGAGTGGGAGAGGACGGGGTCCCGGAGGGCGCGGACGGGCTCGTTCGAGATGGCGAACGCATACGGAAGGAGCCCGGAGGTACGCGAATGTAAATTTTACGATCAAAGTGGCGGATTAATACGACGGCGATGCGCTGCCGCGCTTACGGTGGGAAGAAGAAAGAGACGTTCGTGGAAAACACCCAGATTGGCGAAACACCAATGACGCTCTCGTTGGAATCGACTAATCTGTGCGAAGCAGTCGTTTAAAAATTATTAACGGTTAGGTTAATAATTTTTATCCTCAAGGATGCGTCTTTACTCACAAAATATGTCACTTTTATACCCGAAAAATATTATCATTGCTAAGAGTCGTTTTCTTATGCAATTTAAAAAAATGAAGAGAAAGGTCAAAAGGTAACCTTGTTCTCTAGTTTTTAATATAACTGTGCTAATCATCTTTCTTATTGCATTGGTCATCAGACACACTACTCTCTATCTCGGAATACTAATATTTCGTAGCTATTTTCTTTATTTCTTAAAGTAAAGGTATCTATCCGAATTTGTAAAATTCTTTCAATTAATAATTAAAATAAATGCCCTATGAGACAAATTTCTCATTAGAGGGAGGCAAGGCGGGAAAGTGAATGAATGAAGTTTGAGTGCGGAAATACTTTCCCGCATCTGCCGCGCTGCTTTATCAAACGAATCGTTTGAAAAGCGTGTGCGCCAATGGTGAAGACGGAAGAGGGAATCACAAATTTCATCTCTAAGGCATCGGTGGCCCCGGCCATCAGCTGCTTCGAAGTTAAACTTTAATTTAACGCATCACGGACAACCGTACCCTTTTTCCTCCGTTTCTTCACTCCTATCCTCTGTCTTACCGTGAACGTATCTTAATCCGTGCGGAAAAAAGTTCACGTTTCTCATGTAGATCGAGACCGATGTGATCTCATCCCCATTACCACTTCGCGCTTCTGTCTTCACGATCCAGTGCGTACGAATTGCGTCTCGCGTCGCAACTGCCAGGTAGAACTAATAACACCTGCTGTCCACGATGATTAACCATTGATTAAACTCCATTCACGCTCGATTGTTCACGCGACACCGACTGCTTTATCTGCACTATTTATTTTCGATGAATCGATACATAACTAAAAGCTTTAAGAAGAGACGAGAAAGACTCGTGTTAGCTATTTGATTAGTAATCAGTGATTACATGAGTCAACAAGGTTTCGATAACATTAATAAAACTTCTATTTTGTGATTTTCTGTTAATTTTGTTTTTCATGTTTGATATTCAAAAAAATCGTATCACATTATTTATGTGTATTTTTTGTGTGAGGTGGTTCGGCCGGAACGGGCGAATTCTCACTTCGATCCGGGTGTTGCATCTTCTTTAACTTTTTGACCGATTGTACAGCCTGAGTTTATGTAGACAGGTGCCATTAAAGATTTTAAGAAAAAGAAAAAACACTTTTGTATAGTCAAAAAGGTTTATTTTGTGAAATATGAAGTTTTTCTGTAGATCTTGCATAAATGGACCAAATAATTTTTTTACACAAGTAGCAATTTCATTATCATAAAGTGGATCATTTACAAAAACTTTGAAGAAAGCTTATAGTCTACATTTCGGTTGTCAAGTTAAAAATCGGAATAAAAGTTACGTTCTTCATGTGTGCTGTATACATTGTCATGTGTTTCTTTTCACATAGTTGAAGGAAAAGAAAAAGAAAACTTTAAACGCATTTTGCGATGTAAAAGTTGAAGGAAGATATTTCCATTAAAAATAATATGCTGATAAATGTTTCAATAACAAAAAGTTGTAACTACTTTTATTAATATGTATTTTTATACTCAGCGAACAAAACCGATTAAGAATTATCATTTTTATATTATTAAAAAAAATTGTATTTGTTGACTATATATAGTGTTATTTGATATGCCTCATTCGATGTGACTGAGTGAACAATAAATTTACAAAATTTGCTTGAAACATTATCTCATTTTTAACAAAATTCGAAGTTTACAAGGCTATTTCTGATACTTCCATGTTAATCGAGTATAGAATGTTATTATGTGCAACAAAATTTCTATATTATGGTAGATCCTGGCAGAAACATTTCTGAAATAACTTGAATTGAGATTCCTCGCAACATATCTCTTGTTACTTTGCAACACTATTTTCGGATGTTATTCATCAAGAATCAAAAAAGGATCTTTATGAGATTGTGCGGACACCCTGTCTTTTATTATTCCAACGAAATTCATCGTTATGTTCCGTAGAGAAGTGGCGCGTTAATTGAACACGGTTTATCGGCCTTCTTCGATCGATCATCATGACCAAAAATACACGCCGTCTGGCCATGAACGAGCACTACTCGCTCGTCACTACTCGCGTGTGCACGCTCGCGTAGCATGACTTAGGGGGACTTGCGGCCGCCCGTGTAGTTCCTTTTAAATGAATTACCACGATAAAGACCCCGAAAAGGTGGGTCTATGTACACTCACGCTTACGCTTGGTCATACATGACGTGCGTGCCTGTCATGGGTCCGTGTGCGTATATGCGTGCGTGATACATCCGTACGTTACACTCGGTTACATTTAGTACCTCATGCTTCGTCTCCACCTTCTCTTCATCTCCTCCTCCCCCTGCCACCCTGGGTTTCTTCAACTTCGGCCATGCGCCCTCTTCCTTCTCGGGAGCACCCACCTTGCAACTCCACTTCGTCCCTCTGCGCCCCCCCCCCCTCTCTCTCTCTCTCTCTCTCACTATCTCGGATCTGATTCGATTTGTCGTACAATGCTGTTCACGATGTGATTACATGCCGGAGGTCCCTGCAGCTTCGGCGAGAGATGCCGGAGCTTAGGCGGCGTGTAAGTTTACAAAGTACGACGCTTCTTGGCACCCAGAATACCGACCAGGCCGTTGTGCCGCGAGCTCGAGCGTCAACTTTCGCGGATCATCGAATGTATTATATTTAGTCGATTAATAATTTTGCAAAATGATCATTTTAATTTAATGCTACGTTCAAAATGATGTCATTGGAGAGAAATGAATTAGTATAATTAGATCAAGTTCATTAATGTTGGAAGAGTACGTTTTCTAATACGATCATTAATAATTAAATTATTTATTACGAAGCTAGTAAATGCTGCAAAAAAGCAAGAATTAGTTATAACTTTTCAAAAAAGAAATATATATATATATATATATATATATATAAAACTTAAGGTATAAAATAATTAAATATATATTAGGAGATATTTTGAAGAAAAATAAAGAACACATCATATATTTATACTACGACAGTTTTAGCTGTAGTAAAATGATAAAAAACTGATGAGGAATGTCAATATCAATTCCTAAAAAAGTTAAAGAATTATAATAGATAAAGCAAAATAGTTAATTTATCAAGACATTTGAGATTGATTCTATTAAAAAAAACTAAAGAAACATTATATATGAATAAAGACAAAATACCGATAGATATCCGATCCCGGTTCCGTAATAGTCGATATATGTTCAACACGAATAAACTACTTGGCATAGCTTTTTGCGCGCAACTTAGTCGAAAGCAAATCTCGGTTCCAACATAGTTCTAGTCAACTTGAGTTTCGGTTTCGTTGAACAGCGTCCGATGCTAACGAGTGGCAACAAGGCGTAGAGGTGTAACGTTGGTAGTTTCAAAAACGACTCGACGACGGCGACGGGTTCGTATAAGAGAGCGGAGAGGAAAAGAAAAAAAAGAGACCACAGGTACGATCGATTAAATCGAGAAATCACGTGGCGGTGCGCGTCCGTTGTCTGCTCTCGTGCTCGTCGTGCACGTATGATTCGATGTGTAGCGACGGCCGATTGTTCCACGTTGGCCATTGTGCCGGGGACGTAAACCTATTTCATGCGCGGCATAGAGCAAAGTAGAAACGTCCCGCAGTGAAATCAATGACGCGGCATAAGAGGGAACAAGTATCGCGCCGCGATCTTAATTCATTTCGCTCGTGTGAGAACGTGTGTTTAATTTCGCGACGACGCGAGATAGGAACGCTGAACGAGGGAGGGAGAGAGAGAGAAAGAGAAAGAGAATGAAACTGTTTCGACGATGACCAGCAAGAAACTCGTTAACGCAACCGATAACGTCCGCTCGCATTATACTTTTCGATGCAGCGACCGATAACAAGAAATATCACAGTGGGCATGCGGGCCTAATAGAAACTGCCGTTAATTATAAAAACGTTATCGATGATTAACATGTTAAACAAATTTTATGTCAATGTCAATGTTTTTTTCGATTTCATTGAAAACGTAATAGCTACTGCATAAAAACAATTGCCGTGACATTCATGTACACTTTACTTGCATTTTATTTTGACGATGTTACAATTCTATAAAATTGCAAAAAGAAAAGAGGAGAGATTGCCAGAATCAAATACGTTTTTAAATTAAATAAGAAAGCGTCAAATATATGATTGAAGCTAAATCTTAAATTGGTGCCTATAAAAATATTTCTATGTAAATTTTAAATATATCTTTTAATTATAAACCGCGCATCGGTTATTATCGCAACGATAATTGTACAAACTGAAATAATAATTTCATAAATTCTATAAATTGATTGTTTATTTGATAATAGTAGTACCAACATCTTAAAATAGTGTAAAAAACTTATTGCAAAAAATATTATTTCAGTCAGACAACGATACATACAATACATACATATATAAAATTTTTTATTCTTGTACATTTTATATTAAAAAAAAAGCATTATCTCAATTAAGCAGTGATCATGTAACTTTTTCCTTAGAGTAGAAAAGTAAAATTTTGTGTGTGTGTGTGTGTACATATAAAAATAATATATATATATATATATAATACATACATAAAAAATTTCATTTTTCATGTTTTCGCTCTAATGCTTGCTCTACAATAGAGTCGCAAGTCGTAAGCCGTAAGAAATTGACCAATCACAATTAAATATGACAAAAATAATAGACTACGATTGGTTAATTTCTTACGACTTGTGCCTAATACATCTGGACACGATGAGTAATGAGTAATGAATGATATCCAATCTAATAAGAACTCTGCTATGCATCGTCATGTGCAAAAAAGCAGAACTTTCATTGGATATCGCTCATCGCGTCCAATGTGCAAAAGGCATAAGCCATAAGAAATTAACCAATTATAGTCGATTATTTTTGTCATGTTTAACTGTGATTCAGTATGTAATAGGCATTGCGACCCTATTATAGAACAGGCTTAAGCAAAATATTACAATATAAATAATATCAATTCTTTTCGCTCGTATAACTTACAACAAATTAATAAATAGTAAAACCCAGGTCAATACATTAAACGAGTTATAATTAGGTGTACTAAATAATATTTTTATTAATCACAAATTATATTTATTTTTCAACGATAAGTTTCAACAGTACGTTTCGATACTATACTTAGTCCTCAGCCGCAGAAATACACAAATACCTAAATATCTAATCATATTAACATATTATGAGGATTATCTCACGTTCGAGTTACAATAGATAATATAACAGATTTCTTAAGAAAAATGTTACGTGATATGAACCTCGTGAATGGCATTACTTACATGACGCCGAAACTTCTCGACTATCCAGGATGTCTTTCCCATAATTCGACTACTGAGGCAACACTACTGTGGTAATAACTAACATACACATACATATACATATTTTACATATAAATTTCTAAATTGTTAAAAGACGTTACATTGCTGATTTGCAATTACAAATGGCTTAAAAATAGGTAAAATTCGAAATTAATATATATTTAACAGTAATATCTAACCATAACGATTCATGCACCTGGTTCGCGCGAGTAGCTAAAAGGTGCTATGTTAACGCGATTAAGCGACAAGAATCTCGAGCGGGCGAGAAGAGCATCAGGCTGGAAGGTATCCCGTTCCGGGAAGACGCCGCGAGATGGTAAAACGCGATGCGCGGGGATGTTCGAAGCGTTCGTAGGCCGATCTCTGCACGACTCGTCAGCGGCGCAGAAAATTGCGCTCACGTGACGCTGGATAGCATAAGTACACCGTGAGCACCGGCGCTGCGCTGCACCGGGGTTGTGGAATCGAAGAAGAGAAGAAGGGTGGAGGCGGAGAGACAAGGGAATGCGGCTGGAAAGTTGAAAAAAAAAAGAAAGCGGAGGCGAAACGAGACAAAGCCACGAGGGGCGAGCTCTAGGAAAAGCCTTAAATCCCTGAATGAACTGGTCAAATGACAGCGCGGACCGAGCCGAAGAATGAATGGTTTGCGGCGGTAGTTTCAGTTCTCATCGCAGTTTGCGTCGAGGTCGAGTCTCTTTCCTTTTTCCCTCACTGCCCTTTTCACTCTTCATTCCACCACTAGCCTAGCATCACCACTTCGAGCGAGAGTATTACCACTACCAGTGCCACTCGGATCGCCCCTAATTATGTCATAACAATTTAACTGTACGGCTGGTCCTTTG
>NW_017298173.1:723000-734861 GCF_001594075.2 Trachymyrmex cornetzi
CCCCCCCCCCCCTCCCTTGGTCTCCCCTTCGTTCTACTGTCGTAGACCGCGTTTTCGCAGTACGAATCCCCCGTTGTTTGCATCCTTTTTCTGCAACTTGGTGAATGCCAGTTTTACGTTTTTGACGAACCTCTCGACGGAAATCGCAGATGCGCTCGATCGATGGATTTCACGCGTCGACATGATCTCACACTACTTCGTTTGCCGACGAATCGAATGGATGCTACAGTGTTTCTTGCATGAAAATAATATAATACGCTATTTGAAATGTAATAAATTGCGAAATTATTCGATTAAATCGTGAGCTTTTACTAGAGAAAGAAACCAAACCTAAAAACTAGAAGTTGTGTGGGAATCCAACGAATATGGAATTGTAAAAGCGTTTTAGATTCTTCTATACAAGATATTGAAGTAGAATGTATTCGATATTACTGGTTAACAGTTGATTTCGTTAACATTAGTAAAAATTTATGCCTAAAAAGCGTAATCTACATTTTATACTTCTCTGGTTTTCATTGTCTGCAGATATTCAAAAAGTCGTAAGACTTCATCTTTGTGTAATCTTGAAAAAGATTTATCTTTTATCTAAATATGATAAATTTTTTCCGTATATTTTGTACAAATGCACTAAATAATTTTTTTTTATATGTATAGCTATTTAATTATGAAATCACAAGATAAATCGCTTATATATATGTGTAAGAACTTTGAAGAAAGCTGATAGCTAGTCTATATTTTGATCGTCAAGTTGAAAATCAGAATAAAGGTTAAGTTTCTCATGTGTGCTGCAATGTATACCTATACGTTGTTACGTAATTCTCACATGTTTGAAAGAAAAGAAAAGAAACTAAACTTTAAACGTAGTAAAAGTTAAAGGAAGATGGAGCGAATATTTTTATTCAAAATGACGTTCTGATAAATACATTGAAATAACCAAGAGTATTTTAATAAAAAAAATTGCATATGTTACAGTTTTTACTGATATTTTTATATTCAGTAAGCAAAAATAATTTAAAACCATCTTATTTGGTTCATGTTATAAAAACATGTTATTTAACTAGAATATTGGAGAATGCATTAGCCAAATTGAAAAGACTTCATGCGAATTTTTATTAACACAATAGCAATACATTGTAATACATTTCTTTGTGTCGATTTAAAGTAAATATTTTTATCAAGTTTTTCGAGATTTCTGTAGTTAACATATGGGAAATGATCAGGAATTGATCGTTCTAGGGAGGGAGAAAATATGACGGAACCCACATAGCTTCCTTTCGCAGGAATCGCGATTCGACATTGGCGTGAAATCCCCTACGATCTCTATTTCCTCTTCGCGCTTGAATTTAGCAACGTCGGTCTTTTACTGTACTCTTCATATCCTGAGTAAATATTAAATTTGTGTTTCTCGATAAACTCGTGAGACGCAGTCGCGCCCGCAGGTCGATTCTTCATGCGTTTCACCGCGCTTGGTTGGGCGACTGCTAATTTCACGCCTCGATCTTCCGATCTGTCGATCTCATTCGGATGAACGTCGTTCGTGACACCTTCTGTAATTATTTTCCACCGTGTTCCTTGCGCGAAAGTGTTTTCGGCGAAACGGTGATTTATTCTGTGCCTTCTCGTGCCGTGTACCATCAGGAGCGACGAAGAGAAACTGACCGTTCGACCGTATAGAAGAGGCGGTGCGAGTTACACAAAAATTAATCTGCCTCGTTAAAAAGTGACAAGTGTCGCAACTGTCTTAATTAAGATATAGATATCTTAATTAAGATATGAGATATCTTAGTTCTCTCTCATATCCCGTGCGACAAATGATGAGTTTAAAAAGGTTGCACGATTTATTGATATAATCTCGTATATCCATTTCTATTGTACTTTTACATAGACACTTGACTGTTACACTTAAATCTCACGGTTCTGTTGCATGCATCTAGTTTAATTCGATTTATCCTCCGGGAAAGGACGGCTTTCATAAAACCACAACACGCTGCCCTCCTCCATTTGCCTCTCTAATTAGTTCGCTGCGAGGGAAAGGGTTCGAGCCTCGAATAAGTCGCCGTAGGTGGACAGCGGCGTGTTCGTGGGCGGTACCAACGAGAGAGCAGCAGGAAAAAGTAGCCTCGCCCCGCTCTTTCGTATGTCTATATCGGTACACTTTTTACCTCACATTCTCGCGGGCTAACAGCCGGGAATGAGACGACGTCGTCGTCGCGGTGGGTATATCCGTCACGTTTATCACGGAGGCGTGCTACAGAGAAACGTGGACACGCATGCGGACTGTAAAATCGCAGGTCGGGCAAAAAAGAGGCGCGCGACGAAAGCGAGTAATTTCGTATCTGTGATCATGTCATGTTTCCACGCGGGATACTCTTTCGAGAGGCCGCATGGTGTCACGCCACGTCTCTTCATGAGGTAAAAACCGGGATTCGACGGCTTCATCACTTATCCGAAGATTTACAGTTATCGTTATCGTCACGCATGAATGGCAGTATCTAAGACGCGCGAAAGATTCTCATGCCGCATTATGTTGCAGTTATCACGTAATATATTTCAAGGCGGAAGACCTATTTACTCACCGCCGTGGACTATCGATGTAAAATATATTCGGCTTCGACGCGCTCGATCGTTCAGGTTGGCTAAGAGACTCGTCTGAAGATCAAAGAGACGGGGAAACCAAAGCTTTCCGTGTAATAAGGTTAAAGGATCAGAAAATTCAAGGCACCTCGTTCTGATTTGCGGTTAAAATCTGAGATATTGAACTTTATAAATGTCCACAGTTTGAATCTACAAAAATTTTAGCACATTTCAAAAATAAGAGATAGATTCAATCGCATATTCGTCAAAGTAATAATCAATAAGATTAAGATTCGAAAAAAATTTTTACAATATTATAGGTTTATCCTACAAAATATGAAGGATATTAAAGAATATTAGAGGGTGCGATCTTAGTTTGCATGTTATTTTACATTTTTGCGATTTTACCTGACATGTTTTATTTTACATTTCTGTGTATTTTCCTGACTAATAAATTAGAAATTTTTTTATTTCCATCGTGAAAATATTTCCCGTTAGACATATTTATATTTAAATATTTGAATAATTCAGAGCTTGTGTATCACGTTTACATAACTAAATGCCGATTTTAAATATATAAAAATAATAATAATTATAATTTTATAAATGCATATACAATTTAGGAAAATGATATTTGCTGAGATTGACAGATTATAATCGTCCGCAAATGGCGAGGCAACAGCAATACTGATACAAAGTCTAATTAGAAAAATAAAAAACTACATAAAGAGATGAAAACAAAAGAACAAGAAAGTCTTAGATTTATGAACAGTGAGATAAGATATGTAGAGAGAAGCAGCAAACCGAAAGAAAGAAAGAAAGAAAGTAATGAGGAGGAACGGATGACGGAAAATAATGAATTGCAATATTTAGCGGTATTGTATAAAAAAGCAGTAGTTTTGTGGAGACGGAATTTTGTGCGGAGTCATGTATAAAAATAGATGTGAATATACTGATATTAAAAGCTTGAACACTTTTAATGGACGATTTTTTCTTATCTCCATACTCTTTTCATAATTATCCTTAGAAAAAGCTATTGTAATTTTTCAAAAAAAAAATTACGAATATTACTGTCAACCCTCTTTCAACCGACGATGATTCTCGGCATGTTCTGGTTTTCTACGGTTTAATTGTTCCGGTGCCTCATTGAGAAACATTTTTTCTTTCATCAAATCGCGTTAGTCTTACTAGACTGCAAAACTATCGTGAAACTCCTCACTCCGCACGATCACTCGTCTATCGGGCCCGAAGACCGAAGATAAACTTCGCAATCGCGTTAGAGATTCGTATACCGGATCAACTGGACGGAGGGAGTAGCGCGGAAGCGGCGCGCCGAGGAAGCTCACACGCCGAGCCGCATTCATTCAGCGGGAGAGACGTAAGTTAAAAAGAGGAACGCCCGAAGAAGCCGAAGAGCAAGAAGAAGAAAAAGGGGGATGGCCGCCGCGCCGGAGGGAAGCCGATCGATTCTCGTAATACACTCGGGCATGGTTTACTCCCTCATCCTTCGCTTCCCTCTTCCTCTTCCACCTGCCTCCGGCTTCTATCTCCCGGACACGCATCAGTCGCGCATCTCGGCGTGGTCCGGGCTACGAATGAAGTTAATGTGAGGTCGTGCGAGCCGAGTGTGGGAAGCGCGGGACTCCGGACACCGGCTAGCTTCTGGCCTGATCGCCAGGGTATATCGGGTCTTAAGAAGCGTGGACGTGAAAAAAGCGACACAAGAGGCTGTCGTCTTCGACGTCTTCGTCCATACGATGCGAAGAGAATCATCGCTTAACGCTCTTTGATACGGAAGAGTCATCCGTGGATATTGTATATACACTGTTACATATGAAAGGAGCAATGGTAACCCAATCCCTTACAGTTAAATAGCTATTTTATCATTTTTAATATGTATCAAAATGTATAAATCAATCCATTTTTGTGATTAGTTTTAAAGTAAACAACGTTCACATTAACGTACTTAGTAAATAATAAATTAAATTTAAATCAATTTAATACATTTTCCTTTCTGACAATGAGTTAAATTGTTTAACTCTATTGTTTGAATTAAATCAACATACTGAGTAGGAGCGGTGGCGATCTACAGAAATGATTAAAAATAACCCAAATTGTGATAATAATTTGACATTACGAATTTAACGGTGTAGCGATCGTTCTAAATTATAAGTACTAATAAGAAATGAATATACGATTTATCTTTTCGTGAATCTCTTTGTATTAAAGTCGCTTTTCATTTATGTCTAATGTTCATCCAACGTGCCATAGAAAGTGGATTAACCTGCTATGACAAGAAAACGGAAAGATATCGTATAATATAAAACAGTTAATAATCTTAATATTTGTAACGTTTTGTTGTGTTCAATTTTAAAATAACTGTATCAGACCCCCTCGAGGGATTGATACACTTTCTTTTTCCTCCGCATGCGGAATCCCGCATGATTTTTCACGGCTCGTTCAATAACGATCATGCGCAACCGTGTTGATTCGCGCGAGGACGTATACAAACGCGAACCGCCGACTTTCTTGTCACTTCGAATGAACTAACTCGAGCCTCGAGTCATTGACTCCGCTTCCGGTTCGGCTCTCTATCGCTCGCATTGTTATCCCCCGACGACTCTCTTCTTGGGCTCTCTTCTCCGTTCCCACCGTCTCTCTATTCTATCTTCAGCAGCGTGTCCGTCTTTTCCTAGCGCATCCTCGTTCTTCTCCCGTCCCACCCAGTTGCATCTCCTTCTATGAATTCATCGGCTCTTTCTATTCCTCCGGATCTATACTAGTGCCACTAATGCAGAATTCTCCGCGACGTAAAGATTTCTTCATTCAAAGTTCATCAAACGTAAAAGTTGAAGTTTTGGAACTTCTCTCTCTCTCTCTCTCTCTCTCTCTCTCTCTTCTCTTCATTCTTTTTCTCTCTGTCTTTTTCAACATTAATTTACGTGTTTTTATAAAATAATTACATTTTTTTTAAATATTTAAAGTATTATATTAAAAGATATAAAAAATATATACTGAGAAATTCAAATGTAATTTTTGTAGTAAGAATTTAAATAAATTAATTTGATAACAATAACCAGCATACGCTCGCTTCTCTTTTGTCATTTTCCGACTCTTTTTAGCTATACTTTCTTTTTGAAAAGCAGCGTTTTAGAAGTACTATTTATTGGGACGTAATGGAGAATGGAGAAGATCTTAGTTGATTTCCGTGTTCGTCCACGTACCCGGTGGCCGACAATGAATGGATACATTTCAGCGGTTGTTGAATTAGTAACGCTACCTGCCACCACGGTTTACCCCCTGCGTCCTTTTGCCTTCGGTATCATCATCGTAGAATCGACTTTCCGATTATCATTGTAGCGCGCTCCATTCGCACTTGATGTTTCCTCCTTTTGAATATTACACAATTTTCCGCTGTCGTCTTTTGTTTTCGCTGATTTTCAGGTATTTATAATGAAGGTATTTATAATTTATGACTTCTCTAATACGCGATGCTCGTCAACCGCGATAAATTTACAGGAATCTGCTTGTATGCATAATGCTTATTTTTAATAGATTCTCAGAAAGCATACATGAACTCATCGTCATAATTCGCGTAATATATAAAACTGACTTGTAAATTTACGATACATAATTTTCACAAACACTTTGTATAAAGATTATATAATCTCATTTAAATTTTTTAATTCTTACTGTATTTTTATCTTATATATATTTTGTTTGTTTTTACCAATATAGATCATCTTTGGTCTTGGCTTAACTTATTTTTTATTTTTTTCTAGTTCTAAGAGTTAGAAAATGATAGAGAATAAATTAATCCTTACTTTGCAATCTGAATCTTTTTCTGTGAAATTTTATTCTTAAATTTCTTCAAAATAAAGGAAAGCGGAGTCCGATTCCCCTTCTAAAATATCTTGTAATATCTATTTGACAATGTAATAGAGACGTTGAAAGATGATCTTGAATTTTTCTACATTGTTTGAAAGTTTAGAACAGAAAAAACTGAGTCTGTAAAAAGATCCAGATTGCAGACGGAAGAAATAAAAATATATTGCGGACGCAGGATTATACTAAAATTAACGTTAATCTACATTGGTAGAAGTAAACATTACTGCATTATTTGTTTAATTTTGAAATTGTATTTATCATTTCTAAAACTATTAACTTTTTCTTTAGCCTATTTTACATTATTGTCGAGTCGCCAATCTAAGCGACTGGATTCGTGGCATGTCGAGTTGAGGCCAAAATAATCTAAAATCAATTTTTAGAATTGTCGAAGAAGATGGAGACACGGAAAATCTCAATAGCGCGACTAATGTTTTCCCGCGACGGTCGTGTTATTTGTCACTCATACGAATCCTTATAAAATTTTATAGTCCGACCACATATACACACACACACACGTACATATTTCCTATATGATCTCTAGGAAAAGATATATACTTTTTGCAAGCCGGCAAAGGTCACGAGTTTCTTACCACGGCAATAAAGCGCCACATTGTGCGCAATAAATTCGCCACGCTCTTTAGACGTACATGGATTTTTTGCGCGACGGCCGATTGATAGAATGTGCACAAACTCCGCTTCATGTGCAGTTTGTGGTCGAAGCTGCTACATTGAACTCTGATTTTCTACGTCGAAAAACCATCGCTTCTCGCATCGAGCGTATGTAACTTTCTTATACTGTTATGATCACTATAACTACTCCTCACTTTTTCATTCTGCGTTTGTAGCAAAATAATTATGAATCACTGTAATCGTTCGCAATTTTTTTTAGAAGCAGATAAATTTTTATCATTCTAATGTCCGCACGTAGCGGGATGTAAATAGCACAATTATTCGCGATCTTTCGGAGAAAAAGATTGACGAACAATCGTTTCCAAACTGCATTATAAACTCCGCTATTTTGCCTAATTTCAAATATCATTTACCATAGAAGCATCCCGCTTTTACAGCGAAGCAATTTTTTCTATTTTCAATTTTTTTATCCTTAGCATTCCTGTTAGATCTCCTTGTGCTGCGTGCATAAGTGTCGTGGGTAGAAAGAACAATGTGGTCTCTTTCTTTTTTTCCTTCTTTTTACCGGTTACACGGGATGCGTATAACAGTGCATGAGGCCTAGCCTACGGATTTTATGGCCGTGTAATGGGCCCCTTAGCCTTTCCAGCAGAGGAGGCACTACGCAGAAATACAGAGTCCCAATATTAACGCTCGCCTTTCCTCAGTCGTTACATACGCAGAACACATTTTCCCGTACGAAAACGTCATGAAGTGAAGCCAATCTCATTGCTTACTCAGCCTTCTATTTTTTTAAGGTGTGACTCTACATGATGAATAATACATTGATCAGTAATATTGAATCAGTAAGGATGCAGCCACAATAGAAGGAATAAGGAATTAGGAATAGGGAATAAAGATTTCAATCTATTAGAACTCGGATACAACGGAATACACACGGGTTCTGATAGGTTGGAATCGGTATTCCTTATTCTTAATTCCTTATTCCTTCTATTGTGGCTGCACCCAAATACTACTGATAATATGTATTAATATTTTTAGTATTTTTACAAGCTTACACGATCAGTATTATTGACAACATATTTTATTTTAATTTTACATACATTATATCTATTGCACCGTGTAAGATCACCTTTAGAGCCCGGATATATAGAGCCTTGATCAACATTACTTATAACAAAGACCTCGACGGTTTATTTTATAATATTTAACATCGATTTTCTGGTAATCGTAATTCTTTTCTGTCTCGATTGATTTATCACGGTGCTATTAAGCAGCAGCATAATAATAATGCAAAAATAATCCAATACACTCGTTTTTGCAAAAATTGTAATTTTCATCAGATATTTGATAGACACATTTAGATGGAAGCTAATTTGTATTTTATGAAAATGTTTGGTGAAGAAAATTCTAGATTTGTCGAAGAATCCGTTCCATTAAAATCGCATTCATTCGGTGATGAGACAACTGTATCTTGAGTACCTTCCGAGATTGACGTATGTCTGGCAGTCGTTGCGACTGCGATAAAGTATTTATCCGCGACCGCGTTGCATCGCGATGCACTTGCAGCTGCGAGTACCGGATACGTGAAATAATTATGCGCGCGTTTATCTCATTCGACAAACGGTTATGTCGTCTGCAATTCTGCGCTCCATTTGTAAATGCCATGTTTCGGGAAGGAGAAAAATCGACGCGGTTATTCCAGGAAAAGCGGGTTGCATCTTCTCGTGAGGAAGCAGACGAATAAACGAGTGACGGGCTTTACTTATGTATCGGATTTCCGTTGACGAATCGCGAAGAAGCTTGTGCCTATGCGACACTCGTAATGCAGCTAATTGTCTTTACGCGATTAGAGAGTTCGAGCGACGCAAAGCCTCGTTGCATGTCCCGCACAACGTGGATTCCGTCGCAGCGTATTATTCTTGGAAGCGCGATTTTCTGAATGAACGCTGGGACAGTCGGCTATAAAAATATCGTAACGCCCCGACGCGACGATAATGTTGCAGTCATGCTCCGAGCGTGGCTGCTGGAAAAGAATGAGCGCCGAAGCTAACGATAGCGATGTTCTCGCGCCTCGTTATTTCTCCGTAAAACGAGGAGGAGCTCGCGGACGCGCATGAATCAGAAATACGAATCGGGCTGTGAGCAAGTAAGAATTTTGCGATCCGGCGCTGATGAACGGCGACACGATTAACATAAGACAAAAGCGTAGATTTATTTTCGCAATAAATAATGCAATATCACTTTCTTTTATAATCGTGCGATTTTTCTTATAAGATTGTAACGTGCTTATTAATAATATTTGAAATATCAGATAAATAACTTTATTATAATCGCAAAAATTATAATTATACATAGTTATATTCTAATGAACAATAACGTCAACACATCATAATTTTACACTTAACAATGTAACTGTTATTAAATGTAACACACGTGTTATATTTTTTTATATCGTTGAGTGTCAAATTATTATCATTATGGAATTATAATTATCATTGATATTACGATTGTTAGTGCTTACTGGAATACGTATAAAGAGAAAGGGACTTTAATTCCCTTCAATTATAAATTAAAAAATTTTTATTTATAATATAAAAATACTTTTATTATCTGTTACGTATAAAGAAGAAATATAATGAACATTACAAACTGTTGCATACAAGAAAAGAATGGTTTTGCTGAAGTATCTGAAAATTTAGTTAGATACAGATCTGAAAATAATTTCGTTTAGCATCAAAATAATTACGTGTAATACTCCAACTGATTATTACAAAGACAACATTTTTTATAGCACTATCATCATACTGGAGCCTATATAGTTATTTTGATGAATGAACAAAATTATTTTCAGATCTGTATGTAGCTAAATTTTTAAATAAAACTGTTTCTTCCATGCATCACTGGATATTTAAATACTACTCTGTATGATTAAATGACAAATATATCATTTACTATAATAAGCTTCACTACTGAATCTCTTATTTGAAAGACGTATAGTTTGTGTTCTCTTACGCATCCATCTCATTTTATGTACTCGACTCCGTTCCTAGACTCATACGAGAGCTCGGTACTTGGTGCTCGCATGAAAGTTCCCCGCGAGCGCGCGCGCCGGTGATCCGAGAAACGTTTCTTCGGTAATAATCGTAAGAGCGCGAGAGGCATTCCGCGGTAACGGTAATAACAGTAGGTTCGAAAGTTCGACGTCATTATCCGCCTTCGACGAAAGAGCGCACGCGCGATCGCTTTGCACGAATTGACTTTATCGTCCTCGACGAGGACGATGACGAGGGACGGGGCGCAGCACCGGGAGGGTTCGGATCGTGAAGGACCAGCCGATCATAAGTGCACACCGAGCTCCGCTTCTGATTTTCCATCGTGAGCTTGTGTGTGCGTGTGTATATTTATACGTGGGTGGTTGAAAGGTGGAAGGAGGTCGGAGGTTAGTCGTTAAGCCTCAGCGCCAGATTAGTACCGGCGAGACCGAAACTTTAAACGAGATCATTTCTTAGCTTAACCCCTTCCCCGCTCCTCCAAATCCTCGATTTAAATCCGCTAATTGAAGACCGGCCCAAACAGCAGTGGATTCTTACCCCGCCGCGATAATTCTGGCGACGATGCCGAGCAACGGGAGACAAACATCCGACGTAACTTACGAATGCCGCCAACTTTCGTGCGTTACTTTTTAACTGAATTAACACAGAATCTACCGTTCTTCTAATTGCTCCGCGTGTAAACTGTGTAACTTAAGTATTCGCAGTGCGTACGACGATTGAATTACAATCGTAGATTATCAAAGTAAGTCGATAGTATCGCATAACAATATAATTATACATCCGAAATCCAAACTGTTACAGTCACCATTATTGGTAAAAAGACTGGAACCAAAATCGAAACTAAAAGTTGGGTGTAACCTCGGGTCATAACCGTAATCGGAAATTTCATTTCGGTCTGGATCCTTAATAAGTAAATATATACATTTTTATTAATAAAAAAAAGTTCCAATGAAAAGAGGAAATATTAATTACAAAAAAATCATTTTTTCACAAATTCGTATTTGTTGAAAAATTAAAACAAAAAACTTCTTAATTAGGATTCCGAAAACTAGAAACTTTGGATTTAAAGACAAAATGTCATAGTCAAACGTGTCAAAAAAAGATATGATACCTACCTAGTATTTTCTCGATTATTATTTAAAGATTATTTGCTCATTAATGATGGTTTTTCTTTATTTTAATGATTCTTCACACATTCCCAAAACTTTGACATTTAAATTCGAGACATCCTGTATATGTATATGTGTACACAGGATGTTTATTTTAGTTTGAACATTTATAAAATATCCTTATTGATTTTAACTCTAGAAATATATGCATATATGTGGCATATCCGAACATTTTTTTCTTTTCGAACTCTAGGATATTTTTCTTTAGAGGAAAAGAAATAAAATATCCTCAAGAAAATAAATATATAATACCTAGTGTATCTTTTTAGGGTTAAAGTCAACAGCGATATTTATTTTTCCATAAACAATTTCGATAATATTGCTACTCTGATAGTTATCGAACTTTTTATTATAAAATAGTTGCAGTATATACACAATATTTCAGAAGTTATAAACCTTTTTTTTAATATCTCAACTTTACTCGCTACTTTGTGTCATTTAAATTTGTGAGATCCAACCCAGACAACATTGATGATCGTTGTGTTGCCCAGTTGCAACCGTATAAATGGCTTAGTCATGCTCGGCATTCTCAGGCAAACGGCTT
>NW_017298173.1:736259-832622 GCF_001594075.2 Trachymyrmex cornetzi
TTTTAATGACTGTCTATTAATGATTTCATTCTTGATACAGCTCGCATTTAGTTAATTAGCTAACTGACGGTTACATACTCTTCAGACGTGGCAATCTGAGAAACTTACTTACTGCATCCCATGGCTTCATTATTGCGAACTGATTAATTTATTGTTATAATGGAGACTGCTGAAGATGGCTTGAAGATAGCCGAAACGTTCAGATTTGTATACTACGTATGGAATATTAACTAGAAATATATTTATACTTTTGATTCGCGCACTAATTACTGCGTTTAAGGCTCTTAATTGCCCTTTTTTAGTCGTTCTTTATTTGATTATATTTCAAGAGCCTAATTAGAATTCTTTTAATTTGTTAATAATTTCAGATTTAATTTTATATTCTTTGTCTATGTGCAATAATATTATTTTATTTTCTATTTACTATTGTACAGTAAAGATATGAAAAATATTTTTTAATGTGTTTTAATCAGTTTATGTGATCAAACATAAGTTTGCATTTTATTTATTGTATTATTTATTATTATTCCTGAAATTTGACTCGTATTTCATTAGATTTTATTTTTATGATAAATGAATAAAAGATGGAATTCCAAGTATTTTGCTCCTTGGAACTACAGTAAAGTAGATTTACATATTTATCTTTATGAACACATACTGAGAATGCATGGTTCAAAAAGAGAGCCAAAACGTTCATTTTTATTTTTATTTTTAAACTAAGTTCTTATTAATTTATTATTTATTATTATGCTCTAATATTACCGCGATTCGTATTTATCAGTTTTAAACTATGTATGCTATTCCTTTGTCAATTTCGCAAGTCTCATTGTACTCCCATTTTTTAGATCCCTCATTTTCACATTTTTTGTCAACACTAAAATTGGACTTAAATTACGGAGACTTTTATTAATCGAACGTCATAAATAACACATTTCTCAAGAGTTTTACGTAAATTAAAAGTCTCAATGTACATTTACATTAAAGTAAAATTAATTTAAAAACGGATACTCCATATTATCCGTTTTTGCCTTACGTACGAAAGCGCAGCGTGTAAACGTACGCAATCGGCAGCGCATCGACGCGCGGACGTGCACTCGAGTAGACCGGAGCGGAACAGAAACTGAGAAATGAGAGTGAGGGTGGAAGAGAGATGGACGTAAATGGTGGAGATATTCAGAAGATAGTCAGAGGGGTCAGGTGAGATGCTGCGCGGCGGGAGGACGACCGCAGCGGCGTGCCGGAAGCGAGCAGGTGACTGGTAGTTCCGCTCCATCGAGCGCTGTTCCGCGCCATGACCACTCAAGATCGGCTCGGTGGACTCCGCTAGCGATTCCGTTCGGATTCGCATCGTATCTGAACTCTCGATGGCTAACATGGCTGCTTTTAATCGCGAATATTCTAGTCCCGATGTGCGATATCATCCTCTCGGAATACGGTAGGGCAAATCATATACTTAGTTATGTCGGTCGTTTAATTTATAAAGGTACTCGATTGATACCGTTACGTTAATAATCCCTTATGGCATCATAAAGTTATTAAAGATTAGTAATCATTATTGTGTTTACAGTATCATTAACTCTCCGTCTACAATCTGAGAGTCTTTTTTTTAGTACAAAATTTCACCTTCAAATTTTTCTAAAAGGAGCACAGAGTCCGATTTTTCCCTCCTAAAATAATCAAGAAAACTATTTGGCAATGTAATAAAGATGTTGAAAAATAATTCTCAAGCCTAGAACAATAAAAAATATTTGGGCTGGGTAAGAAGGAGTCAAACTGAAGGATAAAAATATGATTGCAAACGGAAGGTTAATTAATATTGTACCTTGTGTTATATATATTATATCGTATAACATGCTTAAATACGTTGCCTCAAGCGCTTCGTTCATAGATTAAGACAAAGTATAAGACACTATAGCATTGTTAACTCAGGCGAGCGATAAACAGTCGAAGCTCGCCGAGAAGATTTCTATAGTCACCTCATGACCCACCGGGCTCTCCAGGTTTTTCTCGCAATCGATATAGTGGACTGTAATTTAATTACCTTTTAATGGAAGCAACGTACTCTGCAATCGGTAGCGAGAGAAACGCTAGGGTCGTACATAATTTTTAAATTTCAGCAAAGTTAAATTGGGGCCAGATAATTGAAATTCCACTCACAATCGCTCCTTATTCTAGCGTACAATATCAAGAGGAAGGAAATTCGAGGCGTATACCGGGAACGAAGCGCGAGTAGCAGCGAGACTGGTAACGAATGTAAAGCATAAAAAAGCCATGCCTACACACTCGTGCGACTATACGGCTTCAGTAAACAGGAATGTCGTTGAAAAATGAAATGCAATAGATATAAATAGGTTCTTAATTTTAACACGCTACAAACACGTCGGAATTGCAAAACGTAACGAGGTGTTATTAACTCGATGTGAATTTGTTCTCTTACAAACGAGTTTTCGATCAAGACATATAAATAATATTTAATTTATTGTGTTCCTATAGAAATACATTGAAATATACATAAGTGTAAAATATAAAGAGATTATTTATTTTAACAAATTAAAATAAATTTTTAAATAAATAATATCACCAGGTCTGGCGACAATATTTCTCATAAGTTTCTTTGTAATAATTGGTTTACTTTATCGACGCACATATCTAAAGCACCGCAGGAAAAATAGATCGTTAAATACAGTAGTGAACAAATAAGAATCTTTTTGGTAGCATAAATCAAATTAAGTGGTTCTGAATAGTTTTTATTCACTGAATTCTAAAGTATTAATGGAAATTCTATAGTAAAATGGTTTTAATATTGAAATATTTATTAGGACGTCGTTTTTGATAGAAATGTCTGCTTTATTTTTCATACTAAAACAACATATAGAGAGAACACATTAGAAACCCAACATTTATTTTGATTTCCAAATTGTGACAATTGAAATATTATAAACTTCAAGTTTTCTTCAAAGTTTTTGTAAGCGCAATTTACTTTACGATTTTACCAGCCACATACATAATAACATTTATTTGGTGTATTTATACAAGATTTACAATGAGAAATTGTATTTGGATTTTTAAAAAGCAAGTTCTTTTTATAAAAATGATGTGTTACAACTTTTGGAATGTTAGACATGAAAATCAGAGTTAACAGAGAAGCACAAAATAGAAATGTTATCAATGTTATACTTAATTATACTTAATTATAACAATTCAATCGCATATATAATTATAGTATGTTTAATAGGACAGGAAAATTACCATAGTGACGCTGAAACAGTGTCATATTTTGAGGCAAGGAATACAATAAAATAATGAATTACATAAGAAATCTTACTCAAAAGAAAAATTTGTAAGATTTAAGAAATAAATCTTACAAATTTAAAAAATGACGTTAACCGATGATATCATGAGTGGCACGCGTCAGCGCATGAGGTAAGGTACCTCATGAACGGCTCTGGGGAGCGAATAAAAGCTGTCGCCGACGCATAAGCGCGTCTTTTCGCAAGGCGAAGAAGGGAAACGAAAAGGTGGGATCTCGCGGGAGCACGTAACCGCGGTAAACGATTAGGACGCGTCAACGAGGATTCCCACAGTCACCCCGCGTGACCCGCGAGTCTCTTCCAGTTCGCGCAATCGCTACCTTCACCCTCCCCCGTTCTCTCCTGTCTGCACCTTCGACGTTCCCGTTGGCCCGTAATTGACCCGTTCGCTAATTTCCAAATGCTGCGCCGTTACGGACACGACGCGACGTTACTAGACGACGGAGCACGAGAACGCGCGCGGCTGGCATTACCACTGGAGGATACCCACTACCCCGCGCCGCCGACGGGAGAGTGTATATCGCAAACGAGTGATTTGCATCAAATTGATCCGTTAAGTCAACAAGACCAGTTATACGCGCGCGCGCGCGCGCGGTGTATTCCTCAGCTCTCGAGTTCGGTGTTCGGTACCACGAGTCCCGCTGTCTCAGCGCGCGCGCGGCCCGACGTTGACTCGTTGCGCAACCGGGACTGACCCCCAATGGAACGATTTGCTCCGCAACCAATCCTTTCTACCACGAAACTGCGAAAGATGATTGATGTGGGAGCGGTCTCCCGCGATCTATTTCGTTTCTTGTATCGATTCGCGAGCGAGCGAGCGAGCGAACTATTCGTGCCCGGCGAATGTGGGACCGGCCCGCGTCAAGCAGATTGTTGTACACTAATCTCGGATCGCGGTAAAATGCCGCGCGAACCTGAACGATCGATAATTAAACGATACAGAGATGATTCTTTCGTGATTTTCACTATCGACTCCCATCGCCTAAACCGGGATAATTTCGATGAGCGCGGGATTTCAATCCTATAAAATTATCCCCGCGCTTATTCGTGACAAACACGATGATTGACGCGAAGTAGGTATTTCTTTAACTGTTCTGTACATCGCGAACGGGACTCACCCAAATTATACCGGTAATTTCGATCCGTTATCGTGCGCGAGGAGAAAGGTCGATCGCGTCTCTCTCTCTCTCTCTCTCTCATTCGCGCGATCGCCGGTGCACGATCATGATTTTTCTCCTTCTCAAAATATATCGGAAGCGGCAGTCGCGGGCTCGAGCTAATTATGCGTGGAGGAAAAACGAAAGAATATATACGCGCGGTTACGGCGCTATAAATATAAATCACGAGAAGAGCTCGCGGATTTGCTACAGATATACCTGCCGGTCGCTCGTACGCACGCAACCGAGCAGAAGGTATCTGCCGTTTCGCTTTATGGGTGAACGATTATGTATGTAGAATGAATAAATCACGAGTACCGGGTAACGTAGCTACTACGTTTACGCATACCGCGCACCTCTCGCGTACGAGGAGAAGGAAGAAACGGTACAGCCGCTTCCATCGTCATTTCGCGCCCTGGCATACGCACGAGGGGGGAAAGGCGGTAGGTGATCCCGGTCTGAAAAAATGTTTCAGGAATCCTTTTGGTGCCGGAACGTGCTATGAAGAATTTACCCTCCCTCTCGCCCTGCTTGCCGGTCCGTGTCCTCTCCTTCGCGGGAAACTGCGCGCCGCCGCAGGATGTCGTAAAATCCGATGGCTCCTTATTTCCTGCATCGATCATACTTGTCCTGGATTATCCGACTCTATCACGCACACCTTCGCTGCAGTTTGGATTGCGAATATGTATATATATATGTATTTGACCCCCTCTCGTACATATATCTCTTGTAATTACTATTCCAGCCGCGGTATATCGGCGAGCACTGCGGAGTCCCTGGGCGAAGTTCGCCCAGAACGGTCGTGAAAAATAGAAAAAAGTATTAGTATCTTCGTGCACGAACTCTACGTGAACTCGCGTGCTTCCGCTTACGAACCGGGCGAAATTTCTCATTATCCAGTCCGCTCTCCGCCGATGGAATCGAAATTTCACAAGAAAATGAAACATAAGAATATAATCACGCTTTTTAGGAATTATTGAGATAAACGCCCTGGCAAATGTCCGATTAAAGAACATTATCGGATAGTTTCATTATATTAGATGATAAATATTTTTATTACATTTTTTTAAACACTCCCTTGTAATTATTATTCAGATATGTTTTTATCGCCTAGCAGATCATCAGAGTATACGGATATATATATATATTTTTTTTTTCTTCGCATACTACTTTTAATTTATACATTAATTTATATTCTTTCCGCATGCGATCTTCTTTATTTCTTTTACTCTCTTGTAGAATTTTTCGTACTTTTATTAATTAACACTACGTAATTATTTTACGCTTTTAATATGTTTCAACATTTCTCATCGTTACAAAAACGAAACTTATCAAATATGATTAGCGAAATGACAAACGCGTACCCGTAAGAAAAATACAATACCTTGAGAAAAAGAGTCGAGCGTTTGCTTGCGCAAAAAGGTTGTAACAAGACATATTGCTTTACTACGGTTTCCGCGGCCCGGCGAGCATTCATCTCGTGCATATTTTATAATTACAACTGCGCGATGTCTACTAACTTTGGCAGTTTTCCAAGCCGCGGTAAAAAACGTAAAAGAACATCATTCAGTATCTTTGTGCGCGAATGTCGCCGTCACGATGTATACTCACGTTTGTGAACTTTACGAAGGGTCTGCTATTATCCGGTCGGTTCTACTCGACGAAGAAATTAAGTCTCGAGCGAAGCAAGCCAGCGCAATGAAGTCGTGTGTCTTTAATGATATGCACTTCGCCGTGGAAGACTTGGTCCTTGTAAAATAGCTGCGCTATTGTCTATTAAAGAAGTGACCGGGTCTCACGAATATTTACTCTGCACTCGCCTCATAATTACGATTTCATTGCACCAGTCGTGTTGCCCAATGGACCAGCTTTAACGATCGCGAACATTTCGCGTGTAACGACAGCATATCGTGCATCGCAATAAAAGCGAGAAATACGATAAAATTTCGCTGCAGTGATGGAACAAACCTGTGTCATTACGAAACTCAATTTAAATTTATTCTTATATCTATTATTTTAAAGGAAAACGAGACTTTTCAAATGATCGAAAAATGAATCTCTATACATTTTAACAACTTTCAATAGAACTATATTTTAAAAGTTATTTTATTGTTTTGTTGGATAAAAAATATTTAAAATTCTGATTTTGACAGTTGAGAAAGGAGCCGATCGAATTTTTAATCTACGCGTGTTCCCCCTGTGAATCCCAAAAAATCATATATCTGTGTTATATATTAATAATAATAATAATGTTATTAAGAGGTATGAGATATTGTACATAAAATGTATTAAAGAGCAGCATTTCAAAGAACGTCATTAATGACACTGCTTCGATTCTTGATAATTAATATAACTAAAAAAAATAATACAAAATGACTTAATAAGATCGTAATGTGACTACACAACGAATCAAAAATAAAAGCCCTAAACAGTCAAGCTGGATCTTTAGTGCTAAAATAATTCTGTGTGATTTTATATACCCATATCTAATCCCTCAAACTACGCGCCGAATTTGTTTTTAGTCTTAAAACGCAGTTCTAGTAGAACTAGAGTAGTAATATTAACAAGCAATTTAATTATATTGATGCTCATATGCATCTTAAATTGATTTTAATATTCTGATAAGCATTATAAAATTTGTAAATATAATTTCATTGCGAAAAATATCTCAGCCAAGAGGATTGAATCCTAAAAAATAATAATAATATTAATGATAATGTTACAGAATATGTGCAAAACTCTGCATTAAAAAAATCATAGACATTAATATAGATACATGAACATTAATATAGATACTAATATATAAAAAAGTGTAAAGAATTATACGTAAAATAAATAATAATATGTAATACTGGTAATCTAGCGAAAAGTAGTTGATTTTTACAAACACAAAGTAGGAAAAACGAACGTCTCTCACACACACATTCAGTTAAAATATGATGAATATGGAATGATTGAAATTAGTCACACAGTGAAGAAAATAGGATAACAATTCGAGTAAAATCTCTTTTATTCTGTTATTAATATTAGGACTTCTATTGTAAAAATTCCTTTAAATTTTCATATGTTATACCTGACTATTATTTCGAAAAGCGCTGCACGTAACTTGTGCAGAGATACAGGATGATCCATAATATGTGGAAATAACTTCAGAAATGATTTTAAGACACAAAGTAACAGAATATTTGTTCTATCTTATCTTGTCTGAGTTACAGATGATTTTGTGTTTTATTAATTTCCATTATGAACTGAACTAGCATAGTTTTCTTACACATCTCCGTCTCTAAAGAAGTCAATAAAATGCAAAGACGAATGAAGATACTACGCTGACTCCGTTTGTAACGAGAATTAATTAAATATTAAAATATTTATAACTTAGAAATAAAATCAGATAGAACAAACGTTTATATGATCTTTTGTATTATTTTTGTATTCTGAATTCATTTTTTAAGTTATGTCCGTATGCTATGAAACACTTTGTATATTATACCTATATTTTTAAACCTTTATTATGAACTGACGCGATGCGTAAAATAAAAACCTCCTTTTTTTTTATAAACTGTTCGCTCGATTTATGGAACTTGGCCTATGGGGTCTATGGAGTGATTTAGTAATTGTTTATTTGAATCTAAGGTTAAAAATAAAAAATTCAAAATGGATGATTTAATAAGATAGATAGAATTAAAAAAAATTTGATTTCCATAAAAATTGATTTTTGAAAGTTTTTAATTATAAAGGACTATCAAGTTTTCAATTTCGCTTATTTGAAGTTCATCAATGTTACGTAAACAGTTAGTACTGCTTTCTAAACTGACTTTCAAACTCTGATTATAAGCCCTCTGACACTAAATCCTCCTTTATGGAGGTTATTACACTTTTGAAATTCGATATTTTCAGGCTATATTCAAACACAGAGATACCAAGACTCTTGTAAAATATAATTTCACGATAATCAGATTATCTTTTTGAAATTTAAATTTTAGAATTCTGAGATCAGAACCGAATTCAACGATCCCAAAAATCCTTAGAAAGCAAGATCTTCCATAAGTTATTTTCCTAGAAAGCTTTCTCGAAGGGTTAAACAACGATATATAATAACTATTAGCAATATTTACTTTTTAAACTGTTTAAATATCGATTTCAGGAAGATATTATTATATGTATGTACATATTATAAGATATTAAAAAGAGATTATCTCGATTGCCTTTTCACACATTTCAACATGTTAAATAATATTATGTCTTTTACGCTTTTTTATATAAATATCTTTTTTTGACAGTATCTGTTTCATAATCATTACGACTGTTATTAGATAAAAAGAGAAGTTCGGCCACGCGCTGAATACAATAAAAGAAAAGAGAGAAATAAAAAGTGCGCGCGTAATATGGCTATTTTTAGACATCGCTGTTACTGACTTTTTAACTTCGCGAGTTGTTACCAGCCAGCGTACCACGACGGAGAAATTAAGACGCGGAAGAACCGCGTGGCTAAATGAAACCGTGTGTCTTTAACGATATGCGCTTTTCCAGAAAGAAGGTCGCGGACTTCCGTCTGTATAAGGAGCGTATTGCGCCATGTGCTGTCCCGTATTATACACTCGCTCTCGGAGAGTATTCCTGTTTTTAAAACTCTCCGCGCCGTCGCTTTTTAATTACTTTCATAAATTACGATTCTTCGGAGTCCTGACGCTACGCGCGTCGCAACTCCATCACGCTTCGTGAACTACTGACGATGCTTCTCTGCATCAACAGATAGAGCGCCGACGAGAAGCACAGATATGATAAGCAATGTTTAGTAAACTATATACTCAGGCTTCCGCGCATTTCCAGGAAGGTGTTATAAATTAGATTCTCGAGATCAAGTGTCGAAATGAAATGTATATGTTTGATGCATGTCTAATTGGACAGTATTAACATAAAGAATGGATTAAAAAATACAACCATAATGTAGAAATTTTAATATGGAATTAGCTTAAAAAAGTAATAACAAACAAATCTCTAAACACATATATACATCAGTCTACCTATTAAACATATATAGATATAGACTATATTTAAATTAATATACGTAACTAGAATTTGTACACCAAATCTAGCGCTGAATTTATTTCTTTTTTAAATTCCAAGACTGGATTCTCTATTTGTATAATAAAAGCTCTGTTTCTGCTGGCGGTCGAAAATACATAGAATCAAAGTGTGCTGTCTTCGTCTTACAGTCGCTATTATACTGGGCGGTAATAAAAACTCATGGTGAATATGTTCCAGACTGTGCACGTTGCTTTTTAACTTCGGGGAAAGCTCTTCGTTACAACGATGAAACAGAATAGAGCTAGCAGGATTTCCGTAAATACGCCGGAAAAAAGCAGCCACCGAAATAAAACCACACGTTTGCAGTATCACCGTCATTATCTAAGGTTAGATATATTTTTTGAATGTTATCGCGTGCTTTTTCTATTTTCCCGGTATAATAAGATTCAAAATTAATAATATCGTGCCTAAATTTTTGAATTCTAATAAGTAAGGTGGGATTTTGGATATATTTGCTCACTGATTGGATAATCACTATATATAAAAAGCAATTATTAAAAGATGTTTATTATAATTAATATGCTCATTTATGAAGTTAATTAATTATATGTAGAAATATTTTTTTAGTTAAAAAAGAAGCAAAAGCTCAAGTTTTGCGAGATTTGATCGATAATCGATTAGATTCAATCGCCTTTGAATAAAATTATGAATAATTATATTAGTGTAATTTAAAATGTTTAATTGGTTATATGATTTTTCTCAACAATTTCAAAGCCAAAATTTTAAAAAATCACACGAAAGTTACAAAGGTAGGGCATTTTAAGATGTCTACAGATCTTCAGGTACCTGCATACCTATCTCAGCAGGTATACTTAACCTTGAAAAGATCCTGTCTACCGTTATTTTCCTTCCGCCTCTCTTTTGGCATGTGAAATGTGGAATGCGGAAAAGCCAACACGAAGAAAGTAATATGCGGATACCAAAATGAAGCCGTGTGTCTTTAATGGTACGTCATGAAAAGTCATTAATTTTCGGCTGTGAGAAGGATGTATCATATACTGTCTACGTTTACAGTCACACAACCGCAAGAATATTTACTAATTCTCGTTGCGTAGAAAATAAAAATACGGTTGGACGACATTTTTCAGAACGAAAGAGGAAGGAAAAGAAAGAGAACGAAATAATGAGAGAGAGAGAGAGAGAGAGAGAGAGAGAGATGAATGAAAATAACGTGAAAGTAAAGAACGTAAAGAAAAGATAAAGAGAGGCAGAACGCAAGTCGAGTGGGAACACAGAGGAAGTCTAAGAAGAAGAAAAGAGTTAATGGAGAGATAGAGAGCATGAGACGGAGATGGTTCCGAGTTTTCTTCGCAAAGACAGTATCTACCAATTCCCTCGTACTCATCGCCCAAGAAAAGAGTATTTAAACGTCAAAGTGCTGACGTCACGACAGTATGGGTACGGGACAAAGCAGAGAAGACATGGATGAGAAGAAAAGGGAGAAGAAAGAGGAGAAGGTGGACGCGGTTCGAGAGTTTGTAACGTGCGACGAAGAGCTGGAAAAAGAGAAGAAAGGAGAGAAAGAGAGAGTTGCACAAGGAACGGTAGGGGGATGCTTTAAGACGCTCAATATAAATACTAGAGGGGGTTGAGAAAAAGGGTTGCTTCCCTTCGGGCCGACGACGCCGGCCGGAGCGTGTACGGTCTTCGGAATGGTGAGGAGGTAAGAGAGGTTCAGCGATGAGGGAGAAAAGCGGGCGCGCGAGAAAACGAGAAGACGAAAGTCCATCGGTGGGAGGTGGAAGGAAAAGCGCGGCGGAAGAAGGACGGGGGGGGGGAAGGTTACACGGTGGAAAGGTGGTGGATCGAGGAGGGTCGAGGGTGGATGGGTAGCGGCGTCGAAGGGCTGCTGGGGTGGCGGTACCGGGGGGAACCCGGGGGGGTAGAGGGAGAGTGGTAAGACGCGAGGGGGGCAGGGGTGAGAGCCTACGGGGCTGGAAAACTCACCCCTTTTCTTGCTTACCCTCGCTCGCTGTTTAATTGCATCTTACTTTCGAATTTTCCGCGTAGAGCTATCGATCGAGACACGCGAAAGGGGGTTCGTTTGCGTCTTATCTCCGACGGCCCTCGTCGTCTACTCTCCGCTCTTTATCCCCCGTCTCTTTCCCCGTCCCCCTTCCCGCCGGTTTTTCTCTTCGTTTCTCTCCTGGTCGGCCTCCTTGCACGACCCTGTCCTCTCTTTCTCTTTCTCTCTTTCTCTCACGCGCACGTTCTCTCTCTCTCTCTCTCTCTCTCTCTCCGCTGTCTCTACCCCCTTCGTCCTCGACTACCTCATCCACCTCACCCACATCAACCCCATTCGCTGAGAGAGTGAGAGCGTGAGAGAGCACCCCGTGCTCCGGCCGGGCGCCCACCCCTCGGCGGACTATTTAAAACTACACATAGCCAATGCGTAAGACGACGGACTGGCTCAGGGCCGACGAGTTCGTCGCAAATTTCTTTTCTGATTTCTGCATCATAGTACACATTAGCATAATACGTAGATTCGTAAAGCCATTAACATAATGCTCAGTTTTGCAAATATTTATTTTCTAATAATAACTTTCATCCCACATACGATATACAATTGAGAAAATAATATGAAGAAAAAAGATATGGAAAATATAAAGGATGTGTATAACTATATTTCACTATTTTCTTTGTTATTTTAAACGTTTTTCTAAGCACATGTTTTTGATTCGAAAAGAATGTTTCTTCCAAATTTAAGTACGCAATATATTTTTTTGGTTTATATACGCGTTAGTATACGAGCTTGTGTGTGTGTGTTATTTATTTTTATGTTACTTATTTTTCGTTAACTCTTGTATTACGATCAATTTGGAAATCAGAAGCGCGGATCAAGACATCGGCCGCAACGATGATTTTATTACACACTTAATTAATTTCATTAAAAATTCAGCTTAATTTTATTCGGTTTAAGACCCGCTATAATATTTACCGGTGACGAAGTAACGAACTTAATCGTATTAATCATCAAGGAAATTTCGAGCTATCTTAAACCGAATGCAAATTATGGTATCGTTCAACGACGTGGATAGCCGATGAATAATTAAACCGATGTAGAATCTACATTTACGAAAATTGCACAGAAACACATCACTATTGACGCATTTTTTTTTTCTTTGCGAAACGACTTCAACACCTTTCCCAGTCATTAACGAACATAATCATCGTGCATACGAGCGTTCGCCTGCCGTCACGCTCGCGAGCCCAACTAACACTCTTCGTAGAAAGATCGCGATCGGCAATTGTTATCTTTTTCTCTTTCTTTTTCTTTCCTTGTCCTTCTTACAACCGACAACTTCGTACATACGTACGGCGAGAAAAAGAATAAGGAAAACCTAAGACGCACTACATCGCGAGGGAGCGATTCACATCCGAGAAATCGTCTCGGAGAACGAGTCTGGGGTTTAACGAGCGGCGAAGGCGCCCGATGTTATTTTCGCCCCTTAGATTTTTAATCAATCCGTCACTGGTAGGGTAGAGACGGGGTGGTTTCTTCCTTAGTTCCCTTCCTCGCTTCGTATTTAAAACCTCGGGGCTGATGAACGCTCCTCATGCCAAGCAGCCTGCCGCCTCCCTCGAATCCCCCCGATCCACCGCCCGCCCCATTTCTGCCTTCGGCCGACCCCCTTCCCTACACCACCCCCGCGCTCCTACCAGGGATTTCCATCCCCCGGAAACTCACGCACGCATACGTAGACACCTACACACAGAGACACAAGAGAGAGAAAGAAATAGAAAGAGAAAAAATGTGAGAGAGGAAGAGAGAGGGAGGGAGAGGGAGAGGGAGAAAAGATAGGTATCCCTCGATCCACTCGAAAAGCGAGGAAGGGTGGAAGTATAAGAGAAGGCGATTTCGTAAGTATGCAACGCATCACGTGCAGGTTTGTCCTGTGCCATTACCTTTTCCTCGTTGTATTATGGCTCGGGTAGAATGGCGTGTTACGGACACTTACGGCGTGGTACACGTGAGCGTTACGTGAGCGTTGGGAGAGGGAGGTAAGAAAAGGGGAGGGAATAAGAGTGATACACGTGTCTTATGCTAGAAATTATATTTTGTTTTAACACGTAGATTTTGACGGCTCGCTTTGACGCGCAATCTGCATGCACGATAACTAAAGCAGAAATCTCGCGTCAAAAGGAGACATTAAAATAAAAATATACATATATATGTGTATATTTATTTATTTTATCCATTTATTTTTTATTCAAATCCTTTTTACTCCTTATTGAGTATCGATCATGTTAATGACAAATTTTTACGAATTATAATAACTTTAAGTATTATACATATATTGATAATTAAAATTGCATTTTTGTGAAGGTAAAGTTGTGATGATTAATATTTAACGGATTATTTACATTTCGATCAAAGCAAGATTATAGTGAATGTATTACTCGATATAATCGAAGTGTGAACAATCCGTTAGATATTAATCAATCTTTACCTTTACAAGAATGCAACTTCAATTATCCATGTATTTAATATTGTTATAATTTGAAAGTATATATGTCATCAACATTATCGATACACAATATAGATAATCGCAAAACGGATTATATAAATTCTTTTCAATGTAGATAATTCTAAAAAGGATTAATATAAAAAGATAAATTGTTTCAAACTCAGAAAAATGTTAACCTCGTTTATTTTTGCGATTCTACAACAATAATTTATTTCTCGCATAATTTTTCGTTCGCGCGTAACGAATAGCACACCTGTCCTGCACACCTGTTTACGTAATGGTAGCTGTGTTATTAGTCGCGCTTGACAAAAGTGATCAACACGTTTCATATATGGTCGCCGAGAATATTGATAAGAATCAGGAACGCGTTATCGAGGCAATCGGGGTGGCGTGGTACACGATGAGGGCGGCATAGATTTTTACCTCATACAATAGGCACACGCGAATGTGACCGCTGACGTTTGCCCGCGTCCCGCGATGCCTCGCGTGTAATTTCATCCCCTTTTCGATTACGCCCGCAAACCCCCACGTAGATTTCGCGACCGGCATTACACACCCAGCGTACATATACAGTATTAACCTCGCCGCCGACTTCGATTTCCTAACAAAGCACTTCGCGCGTCTGACTAAAACTTCTCCACCCTCGGAAAAGTGTGGAGGAATTGCGATAAAGTTGATTCGTTTCGATGTATATTTGAAGCACCGAGAACGGCCGTATCTAAAGCCATGAAAGAAATGAAAAGCGAAGGATCTTAAAAATCCAAGTAAATAGTTTATTAATTATTTTTACAATAGAGTAGCAAATATTTATGATCATATAAATGGCAACTTTACATGATTATTATACATGATTTCTTTTTGTAACAGAATTCGTTTTTTTCGTAGAAAAAAATGTCAACTACTAGATCAGCAAATTTGTTTGTTATTAAAAAATGATGACAAAAAGTTTCGTTATTGCAACAAAAATATCAATTGTAAGAGATTCATTAAGATCAGAGATTGTAGAGTAATTAATATCATTATCGTGCGTAACTTTGATCAATAACGATTAATGACGGTCAATGATAAATAACGATCATGCTTCTGTTGCCAGAGTAGGACGAACGAGAGTGATACGTACATTGAAAGATAAGTAAAGACAAGTTTTTGACCTGTAAGAACAGGCGTATCGCTCATAGGCTTATGACGCGAGATTCCAGGATTTCCTTGACAATAAGGACAGACAATAAGGCCGAAGAGATGTGAATTGCTGATGCATGACACAGACCGCAGTCCACATCCGGCATTATCGAGCGGCTACGGTAGATGTCTTGCCCTTCATCTCCGTTCATCTGCTCGCCTCCTGATCGTTACATCAACGAAACCTTCTGTACTGTCTTCTTTGTTTTCTGGCCTTTGTTTAACTCTTAAGCATCGTCATCGAACATTGATGCTACAACCAGGCTTCGAACAAATGTTACGTTCAATTATAAAATATTATCTCGTCTTAAAATATTTACACGTCGTAAATCCTCGGCCAAGATAATATTTTTCGCAATAAAATTATTTACAGGTTTGATGCTTATCATCATCATATTATTAACATCTTCTAAGATACCTGTAAGTACTGATATTATTATATTAAATTGCTTATCACACAATTTAATTTATAATATTACTCTAGTTCTGTTAGGATTAAATTTCAAGATTGAAAATTAAATTTGACTTGCAGTTTGTAAGATTAGATACGTAGTATATAAATTTGGACGGAATTATTTATCAATTCTAAGCAGAATCGTAAGACTCGCAATGTGTTTTTGTAAAACTTGTAAGAACTTATAAATCGTATTCTAATTTTATGCATTTTTATCGTAAGACATACGATTATTCGTAAATATCTACGATTTCTTGTAAATTTTATGGCTAGTAAGAAGCTGTCTGTAAAAATATTGTATAAAGGTATAAGCATTTAAAATTCTTACAAGTCTTACAAGAATACATGTTACGATTCTGTTTAGAATTTAGATATTAAGATCCAACTTGTCCTTTTTTTAGGGTCTTTATTTCTTATTTATTGTGCATACAAATACATTATAATATTCAATATGATGTTTTTATAACAGATATTAATAAATAATTTCTTCAAAAAATGTAAACACTTAAGTTTAATAGACATTTCTAACGTTTGATACATTTATAAGGAATTGCATAAATATGACAAATAACTGCGATATTCCCAGCAGGTTTTGTTTTATGTGAGGTCATTGCGACAGATTTGCTATAAACGTAAGAGGGTGGGCCGCGGTACGGTGGGCAGAAGGAAGGAAGGAGAAAATAGGTGCAGTTTATGGGCGTTCGACGAACGACAAGCTCGAGTAGCGACGTCGCTCATGTAATTCGTTGCCCACAAGACGCAAAGAAAAGTGTCACGACGAGAAAGTTGCCTTTTCCTAAAAACACTTGAAAACTCGGATACCGGCGCGGGCCGAAGGGTACACTTTAAGTCCTCGTACGAAGTTCGAGAAGCCGTTCGGGCAAATAGTAAATAACAAATAAAATCAACGGGACGTCGGTCCGCGGGAGTCGGAAGTGGAAAACATCACTGTCTGCTTTTTTGTGATCCCATACGTTGAACACCACGTAACGCCGTGTACGAAACAAATGGTGAGACGAGAGTATGCGCGCGGCGTGCATGCGCAAGACGTAACGGAGTTAGAATCGAGTTAGAAAGATCCTCGATACCGAGGAGAGCATACCCTTGCGGGATAACGTATCATAAACGCGATGAAGGAAAGAAAGAAGGAGCGGAGATTTATGTCATACTCGAGTGGTTAGTTGTAGCCGAACGCTCGGCGCGCTTTACCGCGCTCTACTGGGCACCGCTGGGCTCCACTTCTCTGGAACAAGGAGAGCCTCCGGTTAAATCTAAAAGCGAGTAGCGCTGCTTCTAATGGCAACAGCAAATCGCTGTAATCCGTTGATATCGTATATATGTTAACGCGTTTGTCATAATATTAGGGTAAACTCGGGTATAATGGCCATAGTTTTTTAAAATGCAAAAAACATACATTTATTCTTGTTACTTTTTAACAATATTTGGGATATTACTTTCACTGAAGCTTAAAGTAACAAATACTATCGAAATTAAAGAGAAAATACTTAACAGAACTTTAATTTTATCAAAATATTACAAAGTATGCATTGGCCATCTTATCTAATTTTTAGGAAAAAGATGGCCATGATATCAAGAAAGATAGCCATAGTATTTATAAATAAATAGTGAAAATAAAAGTATTAATTATAGGTCACTTTGCAATTTACGTACTTTTATTGTGTATGTAATGTTGATTATGGCAGCTTAACTATAATTTATTAGACATTGTAACAGTTTTTAGCAGATAAGTGCAAAACTTTGCAGATAGTCGAAAGAAAAAATATCAGATAATATTTATAATATTGTTATTTTGAACACACAGTGTACTCATATGAACTACTGTAAATATTGATTATCTTTAAGAATGACTATAAAAATGCACTATTTATCAATTATTGGAGAAATTATGGCCTATGGCCATCTTTTCCGTATGGCCATAATACCCTAATTTACTCTATCCTTAGTTTCCATGCACACGTTGAGACTGTGTTGATACTGATATCTCATCAGTTAAACACGTACTTTTCGTATACTAAATCGCTTATTATAAATTTACTCTATCCTTAGTTTCCATGCACACGTTGAGATGTGTTGATACTGATATCTCATCAGTTAAACACGTACTTTTCGTATACTAAATCGCTTATTATACTGCATATTAACATGTGTATTTTGTGTCACAGTCAAAATGTTAACTTAGTGAATGTATACACTTACTGTAGTCTACTGTAGTCAGTGTATATATTTGCTATACGTAAATGTATATATCAACTAGTAAATGTATATATTATATATATTATAAAGTTACCACTTGTGACATATGCATAATCAAACACTCTCCAGAAGATTATCACTGATATTATATATTTCCATAAACGTAATAGGTATGGATTGCATATTTCCTGATCTTAGTTTTTTTTTTTTAGAAAGAATTAAATACATATCAGCATTTTCCCAGATAATACAAAGTTCAAAATTGAGATATAAGACATCTTAAAGATATCTATATGATTTCTTTTTACAAAAATGTCTTCTAAAAGTCTTTTAAAACTTTTTATGTTCTGTTTTTGGACATGTTTATTATCTGAGTCTTTTCAACTCGATATTTTATAGAGAGAGAAAGAGAAAAAGACCGAGAGAAAGAGAGTGGTATATTATATATACTTCAAGTTACCTCGCTCTTTCTAAATTGAGTGTGACAACTTCATAGGAATGTGCAATCTATTCTTACTATCTATATGATTATTTTCCCAAAATAAAGTGAATTTGAATTAATTAGGTATGTGGAGCGATTTATAATTATGACGAATATAAAATAGAATATCTGTACTATTTATGAAAGAGAAAGAGATATTAATATATAGCGTTGCGACCGTTCGGTATTCTTGACGAAATCTTAGTCCTAAGGGCAAGTAAACTTATTCTTCTAAAATATCTATCTATAGATAGACTGATTTGGATTTGGACTTCTTTACACTTTGCAGAAGACGTACGCAGAATTAGATCGCGAAAATACGGAAGCGTAAAATACGCATATTAAATAAAGTCGCAAAACGGTCCTGCCTGAAGGAGCGAATTGCGCTGGAACCAGGCGACAAGCATATTTCCGTATCAGCAAATCGAATAACGCGCGCTACCGCAGCGGTATGGATAAGATAAGGCGAAAATATCGATTAGGAATAAGACTTAACTCAATAAACTCTGTACAATAATTTCTCGATGAATACTTAACAAAGTGGCTCAACATTCCGCGTTATTTTCCTATCCTTGACAGTTCAAAACTCAAAATCATTCGAGACTCCGACTTTTTCGCTGCATTTGATCGTTGTGTGTGTCATGCGTGCATTCTTTAAATAGTTTTCCGATATTCGGTACGGACCATAACTCGTAGATGTTAATCACGCAATCGTAGCTGAAATAACGGGATGATAAGAAATACATTTATGACATTCCAGAAATGTATACATGACGTCAAATAATTATCTTAGAAATATTTGCTAAGACGAGATAGTGGAAGTAGAAAAAAGAGATAGCATTTAGATTATCTTTCAGAAGCCTCCTTAAATTTCTAATTGATACAAACTAATTTCAAATTTAAATAAAACGTAAAAGGACAACTGAAAAGTAACATCCATTTAGATCTAACATTTGTGAGTAAAAAAATGTGTTATCTAATTTACAAAACTTATAAACAATAAACAATCCAATATAGTATACTCACATACATGTACATTTGATAAAAGATATTGGCAGTGATATACGCAAATTGATAAGTAAAGTAATATAAAAATCCAATGTAATCGAAACGTACGAAAAACAGCTGTAGGTCCTATCGAAAAGCCTTAGTCCAAATTCGCGCGATCGTCCGAGGGAAATGAAATAGTATCCTTTGCGCCGGCTTCCCGTTAGAGAATCCATCGTTGCCTCATTTGAGCCATGTATCGGTGGCCTCATATCTTCAACGCCCTATGTATAATAACCATGTACAGCGCTGGGCATCGTAATCATCTCCTCGACGACTGCTATTAGCGGACAACCCGGGTGCTATAGAGCGGGATCGCGCAAAACAATACGGCGGGCCGGGATTTTGACAATGCGGATCCACGGATCCCCGCGAATTCGGAAGCGTTGACCTGGGGGTCCCGCAGAGCCTGGCAGCTTTCCGGGTGATCACCCGGTATGGACACACTTACGAGCATCCACACTTGCTCCCGGGGCGAGAGGCGAGTTCGTATGAGAATACACCACGATACATTCGAGAGTGTGGTGAGTGCGCGAACGGGTGGAGAAGCGAGCAGAGAAGGAAGAGAGTGTCGGAGGGAAAGACAGAGGGTGAGAGGGAGAAAGAGAGAGAGAGAGAGAGAAAGGGAGAGAAAGGGGTGTGCGCGATGGGATGGATGCTGCACAGTACGCGGACGGTCTTAGCGGTATCTTGGCTCCCTCGCTGTCCTGGGGGCGAGCGGCTAAATACCTCAGGATTGTTACTATTGCCACCCCTTTGCGCCCTCCTCCTCCTCCTTCGCCAGACCAGCAGCCACCCACTCCGGCTCCTTTTGATAGGGTGGAATGGGTTAATGCTATTGATTCACGTGCACAAGGTGCTTGGGCAGAGGCAGCAGCGACGACCGCCACTGTTTGACAGTAACGGATCTCCTTCTCCTTTACGAGAGATACCTACACGGATGCGGCTATCGACTCTGTCGTCTTTCTTCCCGGATCGACGAAAAAAATCTCAATTTGGAACTATCATGCGAAACGCTCCTTAAAGATATTCGAGAAGTCTAGAATCTTAATCTTGTGATATTGATCTAAACAACATTAAAACATAATAATAATAACTTTTTAAAGAAGATTTATAACTTCAAAATATTTTATCAGTTTCAGAGATGACAACATGCGGTGTTCATTTCAAATTCAAACATATGCCATGCATGTATGTATTTTTATGATTAAAATTGAGTTGTTCCATCTTTCAATAAATTTTAACTAACTCTCTCTCTTGCTCTCGCTCTCTCTCTCTCTCTCTCTCTCTCTCTCTCTCTCTCCCCCTCTCTCTCTCTCTCTCTCTCTCTCTCTCTCTCTCTCTCTCTCCCCCTTTCTCCCTCTATTTCTCCTCCCTCTTTTGCTCTTTTTTTGTCCATTAGATAAATTATTACATAAGTTTATCCGAAGGTGGCACAATCGCAAAAAACACTTTAAACAAATTAAAGAAATAAATTATACATATTAATATTAATAAATTGTATTACATTTAACAAGTCTTATATTTATATTGACTATATTATAATACTTAATCTACGTTTAACATTTATATTTCTAAATCTAAAAATATTTAAAGTAATATCTAAACACAATTCACGGAGAGAATTTTCTTTTAAAATTTACCCTGAAAATATGGTGATTGTGATACAATACAATATTTTAAAGATTTTTACCATGCACTTCAGTAAAATTGATCAAACTTATTTTATACTTTATTGTAGTTTTATTAATGAATGAGAGAGATTTATATCAAAATTCTTCGAAATACAATGTTGTCCCACGATTGTCATATTTTCAGAGTAAATTCTAAGAAAAAATTCTCTCCGTGTTATATTAATTTAATATCTATAGTTAAAATGCATATAAAAATTTCTAAATTCCAATTGCGTTATAAATAATTTTAAAATTTCACATGATTTTAAGTGATAATATGGAATTTTGCAATTTTTATAACAAAGTAGTACATATGTGAAACTGTAATTTATACTGTTACGTAAGATCTGTTTTTCATTCTTGCAGTCTGTGAACTGGTGTAATAAGTTGAAGTTAAACAAACGTATATTTGTTTCACTTATTGCACAGTGTGCACCAGTTTATAGAAAGTGCAGGAATAAAAAACAGACCTATAGTCAGACATGATCAAAGTTTGTTCGTCAATCTGAAAGTGAGTAATGCAACGGGAACGGTAAATGATCATTACATTAATTTTTAGCTACTGTCGTGGATTCTTCGTCACACAAACACCGTCGTCAATTAAGATAGTTAAAAAGATCTTTATTCTTCAAGTAGTTATTTTTATGTATCTTTGTTGTTAAATGGACATGTATTATGAATATATATAATAAAATAAACGTGACGTTTTTATTTAGATATTTATTTATCATTTTATTGAGAATCGGGAATTAAATATACCTGCATTACCACCATCGTGCCTGTGAAACGGTTAAAGGTTATATATACCAGTATCACCGAACACTTCCAAACCCTGATTTGCACCCTCTTCTATTACTCTTCAGCTCATCGGTTGCTTGCTCTCGAAATATTACACAGCGGAATATTCGATAATTCTGATGAATTTCGCGAAATTGATCGCATTACGGTAATCTGAACAATTAAGAATAATTCTATAGTATTAAATTTTATAATATAGTTCGCATTAGTACAGCCTAATACAACAAAAAAAAAAGAAAATAAGTACGTTCGTTTCACGAATAACGATCAATGTATTAACTAAAAACCCGTTTTCCTTTGTTGTATTTTTACGCAATCGATGGCAGCCTCAGTAAAAATATCTACACGCGATGTCGGAATAAGCGTACGGAACGGAAAGAATGTCTATATAGTCAGCAAACTTTGCGGTTTCGCAAAGCACGCGGTATTGGAGATAATAGCGTAAAGACATAATAACGAACAGAGATGCCATAAGAAAATTGTACACAGAATTCGGGATCTGGCAATTTTATCTGAAATTCATGATATATTCCGCATAACGTATTAATCAATCTTTAAATATGCCTACGTCTCACATACTTTTCGCATAATCAACGATCTATTTACAATTAAATGTGAGACAGTTTACAATCCAGACATACAGTTAACATGAAATAATAAATTATAAAGCCTTTAAATGTAAATAGAACAAATAAACATATTCTCGTATTTAAACTTCTTCATCGGTAGTACAAAAATAATATTTTATATACAAATATGCAAAAGAATTATTTTTGTTAAGTACATACAAAAGCGTCACTCCAACTAAACTGATTTGAACACAAAAGAAATATATAGTCGCTGATGACCTGTATATCTACGTCCGCGTTTAATAATTTCCTAAAGACAGTTATACGGCAAATAATATAATCCTAAGGTTTTTCTTTCTTTCCTGAAACGAACGCTCGACGGACTCTCGACGAAGTTAACCCATCAGCATACAGCAGCACCCGGGGTACGGACCGATCTTTCTCTCTACCGCGCCACGAGGCACGCGCGCGTCACCCAATTACAATAATGAGATACCGGCGCGCTCGCGACCGCCCATGAAAAATGGAAGGACGGTACGGATCGGTTCTCGTGGACGCCGGACGATGCACCGCCGGTTGCCGCGCTGTTGCAAGGCGTCACACAATACCCGAAAACGAGAAGGGGCGAGAGGCGGTTGGGAGGCGGTTAGCGATCAGCGCCCGCAAGGAGAAAGCGCGAGCGACCATGGTGAGATACGAGAGATAGAGAAAGAGGACTCGGGAGGGGGGAGGTCTACATTATCGTGACGTGTAATACAATATGCAGATAGATATTTGCAACTCGCGCAACCGAGAGTGAGAGAGAGTGTGCCAGCCCAGCCAGCGCTGCCCCGTGCCGCTCTCTCGGAAGTGCGATTGGAGGGAAGGAAGATGCCTCTCTTCTCTCAACTCGCCCTCCTCGTCTCACCCTCTGTGGCCGGACACGAAGAGCGCGCGGCAGAAGCGCGTGCGGGAACAGGAGGACGCGATAAAGGCAGGAAAGGGAGAAAGGAAGATGGAGGAGGATGGCGTAGACGGGGAGGGGGGTAAGAAACTGTGAAATATCGATTAAGTTTGCCAGTAAGACAAGGAACGTCCGCGAGGCGAAGCCAGGGCAGGCAGGCAGGCAGGCAGGCAAGCAAGCAGGCAGGCTGGCAGGGGGCCGTTGGAGTTGGCTGGCGAGGCGAGAGGGACCGGGAGGCGGGAGGGTGTGCAGGAAGGAGGACGAGAGCGGCGGCGGTGGGTGGTCAGGGAGAGGGGAAGGTGATATGAGCATTGTATCGGGGAATTAACGGTACTCCCCCCTCGCGCGCGCTCCCTCGCCTCGTGCACCAACCCAACACCACCCCTCAACTACCACCGGCCTCCTCCACCTCTTCGTCCTTCTCGTTCTGCGCTTTCTCTCTCTCCATCTTATCCTCTCTCCCTCTATTCCTTCCTTCTCGTCTTCCTCCTTACCCCTCCTTTACCGCGACTCCCTCGAATCCCTTGCCATCTTTCCAACTCCATCCCTCTCTGTCTCTCTATTATATGTACGCGCGCATGTATATCTGCACGTCTTTCTGTCTCGCGCCCCTCACCCCTCGTCCCTCGCCCACCGCTCCGGCCCGCCGTCTTACGACTCTCACCCCGCTCACGACCACCTTCGTATTCGCCTGCCCAGCACACGTCCCAGATCGGCTCCCGAGCAACCCTCTATCCGGTACCGGTGTGTACAGCCGCGGGGTGAGGAGCCGCTATTGCCCGGATAGAGGGATGCAACGGCTTGAGGATGCGCGCATACACACCTAAGTCCGTTTCAACCTCCCCCCTGTACCACCACCCACCCCTCCCTCACCCTACTATGTTCTCCGTCACTATGCGCTCTTTCGTCCACCGTGGACACGTCCTTCCATCATTCGGGCGAACGAAGTAGTGGTCAAGCGCTTCTCGTGTCCGCCGTTGAATTCATTGCCGTAACATTGTGTGTATCGCGATACCATAAATGAAATCTATCTCGGAGAATCTATCTCGACGGTGAAGCGAAGAGTCGATGACCATCGTATAATCGTGTTTAATAACATTTAGCACAAGATTAGTAAAAAATAGAATATTTCGTGATTTTTCGAAATCGTGCATACGAGTCGTAGAGAGGGAGATCTAAAGATACAATCTTAAATAATATTACAAATTAATTTTTCATACATAATCAGCATCGTGATAACCAAAATGAAAGTTGTATTTATATATTTCATCTAAAAATATGATTTTAATACCATATACTATATTAATATATATTATATTATGTATATATATATAATAAAAGACCATGGTCAAGGACATTTAACTTATAAATTAAGGTATCTTAATATATTTTCTGAAAAATGTTCATTACTTATGTAAATATAAAATTAGTACATATTGGTATAAATTCTGACCACGAGAGATAATAGCTAGCGAACAAGAAAAAAGGCGAATACAAATTAATTAATAAGATTTAGAGACGCGAATAACGGACTAGGTGGCAATAGCCGCAGATTCAATTATTACCGATTTACCTCCAGTTTGTCCTATATAATTATTCGCGGTTGTTTCCGTTAGCAGCTGTAAGATTTACGGTCACTGTTCGGAAAGAAAGCATTGCATCATCAGGAATTCAATTAATGCACCTCGCTCATTTGGTACAGCGGATCGTGCGCATTTATCCTCCAAGGCCGAATATTATATATAATCTGGTTAGCAAAGACTTGGGTTCGCACGGCTATTTGCTGCACGCGCTGTCACAGACATGTACTATTCTCCGTGACTCACGTAAGACTCAACTTTGTGCGCGATCCCCTGAACGAATACCGTGGGCGGACGTGGCATAATGTAATATGAATAAATCAAATTTATCTTATCTATTTTGGTTAATTTGATCCACCTATAACATATTATCGATTTTATTCCAATAACGTAAATAAAACATTATAAATAAATGAAATATATTAGACATTTGTTAAATGAGAACATTATGAGACATATTTTTCTTAAGAACTGTTCAATTTTGCTTTAACAATTTTTTTTTGTTATTCGATCTTGCAAAATAATCAGAAGGAACATTTTTCATAAATCAATAAGCAGCGATTATAAATGTACCCATCGATAGTAGAATCTTCGATAGCGGTGCGAGTATGATACTTTGCAAATCCTCGATTCTGAGATCATCTCACTTTCGACGTCCCTCAACGACATACATCATACGACATAGTCTAAACGCGGGTGTGCGGAATCTGTTCTGACAGCGGGGTTCAGAAATCGGCGATAAAATTGATGTAAACAGCCACTTGGCACGCTCTTCGCGCCGATGGTTGCTCCCAGGAGGGCTTCTTCTGGCGTCTCCATCTCTTTCTTGCTCTTCTCACCGTCACGTGCCTTTCTCTTACTTTCTCTCCCTTCCTCTCTCTCTCTCTCTCCCCCATGTAAGCTACATGGTACGATGCTACCCTTTTGTGAAAAGAAAAGAGCGCGGATACGAGTACGTAAGGACCGATGGTGCCGCACGAAGGCGACGAGAGGCAACGGCGGGCGGCTATTGCATGAAGGTAACGGGGATGGACGGGCGGGGGGGAGATAGGTTAAGAGAGAACCGAGAGGAGCGCAAGGAGCAGCCATAAACAGCTTGTTGCTTCCGCGAAACTGCCAAGGCTCCTACGGTGTGGCTCCCATGCACGCGGGCTCCGGTCTCGCCTCGATTATACCACCTATCCAACAGAATAGCTCAGCTAGGCGTAGGAATAGGTATGCGTAGAATGTGAAAGATTACCCCGTGAGAGTGAGAACTCTGTTGAAAGTAGGCCCCAGACTGTCTGTGGTTTAAGGGACACTCGACTTACTATTGTAAGACCGTGTTATTCTTAACCATTTTGTTTTTATTGTTAATACGATCTTTAGTGTCCGACTGAAACTTTTACCGAAACTGAAAACGTACACTCATTACGTATTAGTTTCGACTGAAACCGTATAGCTCTTCTTCATAAATGTTAATTTTAATATGTGTAATTATTGTTTCAAGAATTAAATTATGATATTTATGAAGAAGAAGTACTTACATTCTTTGGCCAAAATTGGCACACAACCGAAATTTCGGTTTTCGGTTTCGGTCGAAATTTAATTACTGATTCAATAAATTATGATATTTATGAAGAAGTATATGATATGGGCATGTCTATACATATGGCCTTTATAAGGTCGCTATTTTTTAATTTTCGGTCGGAGTCGGATCTAACGATCTTCTATCATCACTGCCCGATCAATGATCGTAGATGCCAGAAATCAAAATACAATTCGATTTTAATTTTGATCAATCGTGAAGGCTCGCGTTACTTGCGTTTATCGAGTAGAATAATATAGATTAGAAACTTTGCAGCAACGTTCTACGTTACATTACAAATAACGGATTAAATTGTATTTTACCGACAATCTACCAAGTGATTATAAGTTAATAAAATTTTCATTTGTAAAATAGAGCGTTTTTGCAAGTATAATGATTCCTTACTATGATTTTTTTATGTGCAATGATGTTTTATAATTTTTCGTGGTGTAATCACTTTTATTACGTTGAGTGAACTCACAAAGTTTAAAATAATGTTATAGTCATATAGCAATGCAGAAAATTAAAACTCAAGTAAATGAGAAGATTAAAGGAACGAAATTGAAATGTCAGTGTTAATTACTAAACATAAACCATGCGAAACTGATATGAGTCGTAGATAAAAAATCTGTTGCACGAAACAAATCTTTGTCAATCAACGCAGTGTCACCGGAAACTGTAATTATTGTATAATCGTTGCCTTTAACAATGCGCATGACGTAAACAAGAGCACCATTTCCCAAAGCCGGTACTCCGTGATAGTTTTACGTTGCAGAACCCACGACGGCGGTCGATGGAACGTATACGTAATTACCGAGCGTGTGCCGTGGCGTACCAGGTACACGAGAAACTAATAGTCGCCGAGTCGTAACAACTGTCATTAACAGTCATTAACAACGCACCGCTACCTTGCAAGATCAGCGAAAATGAAAGAAGGGGGAAGAAGAGAGAGAGAAACGGGAGCGCGATATTCAATCAGCGAGGGAAATCAGTATTGTGATGATCATAATCAGCCGTGTTTCGCACTAATATCTCTATTTTGCAGTAATTATCACACTGTCAAGAGAAATAATTATCTACGATTCATATTGATTATCTTTCTATGATAAGAATGAAAAAAAGAATAGTAGAGAATGATGTGCCTAGAATAAGGGAAGGGAAAATACTGTCCGTAATATTTAAATATCGATATATTTCTTTACTAATTTTATATTAATTTAAAATTAATCACTATTATTTTTATTTATATAGGTAATTTATTTTTTATATAAATAATATTATATTACTAGTAATCTAATTATGTATGCGGGAACACAGACATGTTTTAAGTTAAGTTGTCGAGTATGTACGAAGAATAGTATTTCAATCGACTACTATAGAATTACGATAGTTAAACGTTTTACATAATAAAAACCGCCAATTGTATCTACAATGGGGAAGGCGACGGTTTCGGATTTATTTATCAAAGTCTTATAATTTGTTAATTAAATTTTTAATTTTTTTAGTTTTTAGTTTAATTTGATGTATTGGACAACGCGTGTAAGACATTGATCCTTTGTAAAAAATCTGACTGTTTCTTTCAAACGTGATCTAGCCAGTGCCTAATATCCAAACGCTATCTCATATTACGTCAATATATTATTTATTAGACATATTTTTGTAATAAGTAATAGAATTGATTTACATTTTTATCTCCTGAGTCTTTAAGAATTTCTTTTTTTACGAATCTTATTTAAATTATTGTATTTTAATGAAAATATTTTCGGATTATAATTTTCTGGAGATGCGATTTACAACATAACTTTTCATTAAAATGAAATCTGTAAAAAGATCGAAAAGTAAAAGGGGGATTATTTACAAGTAAAATGAAAAGGAAAACAATTTTCTTGCAAAACTGATGCGCACAATCATTTACTGGATTCAGCTAATTTGACAGAAACGAAGGACATAAAACGGTACAATGCGCTGCTGGAAGAAGGTCGGTCAAGTACCGAGACCTTAAACCCTTGAATCTTGGCACGAATCTTCGTAGCCGAGATTGCCTCTATATAAAGGCGCGATGCTTGTAACATCGAGTAAAGAGAGAGCATGTAAACAGCAGTCGTCGACATCGGATCCAACAAACTTTCGTTACGACGCGACGAACGTGGAAGATTTGAAGAAGATGGGAAACATTTTCGCACAAAGTATCGATGGATTGTTTCTCAGTCTATCTATCGTATCATTCGCGGATGATATTTCTCATATAAGAGTGAGAACTCCCGGCGAAATAATATAATCGACACGCCGCACCGCGATTATGCGGCCGGTGATTATTGCGAATTCTCTCCGCCGTCGGAGGATTCTCCTGGTTTCGAGTCTTCGGGAACACAGAGAGAATTGGTTCGCGAGACGCGGTGGGGGGAGGGGAGAAAGAGGGGCGAGGGGGAGATTCGCGCAACATCGGATTACGGGAAGGCATGTAATCGGCCGCAGGCCTAGCCGCCTAGTCGGAACGGACGAACTTCTCCGCGAGAAGGAACCGCGAGGAGGAGTGCGAGGAGCCGGTCAGGAAGCGTGGGTTGTGCGAGGGGGTGCAGGAGGATGGTTGAGGAGAGCGGGTGGACGCTCGAGAGAGGTTTGGTAACGCGGGTCGAGTACGAGAGCTCCGCAGGCAGAGAAGAAGAGGGAGGCGGGGGTGAGCGCGCGCCAAGGGTTCTGAGATACTAACCCTTGGCCAAGCCGCACCCCGAGGTCCAGAATAATCTACAATCCATATCAGTCTTAGGTAGTCCACCCTGCCGTCCTAACCTCCCCCCTTCCTGTCCCCCCTCACGTCCCGTTCCACCGTCCTGCAACCACCTTTAGCAATGAGAGAGCGTCTCGTCCCTCGTCTCTCACCTCCGCGGCTCCGTTCGCGCGTCCTTTTCCCTCTCACCATTCTCCGTACAGCATCTCCCTCCGTCCCTTCGAGTATTCCCGTTCTCCCCCTCCCCCTCCCCCCGCTTCTCTGCCTCCCGTTGCTCTCTCCGTCTTAGCCGCAACCCTTGCCGGGACCAGCCGGCTAGTCAATACCCCACACGTTCCGTCCTTATACGTGCTGGTGCCGGCTCCTTCTATGTATGGACCCTAAACCATCTCCCTATCCAGTCCACCGCCGGGCTGGCTCCTTAACGATGGAACTATACGCGTCTCCCGTCGACTCCCTTCTGTCCCCGGACACCCGCCGCCGCGGATCGCCGTCGTACGATAAATTCGCTTGGCAACCTAGCGGTCTGCTGACGCGAGTCATTGGGTACACGACGATACATATCTACATTGGCGAGTCACAAGGTGACGGACGAGGTGCGAGAGTCAATATCCGAAAATGTCATTGGTCGATGGAAGCGCGAACTTCCGCGACGGTGCGAGACACGCGAAAATGAAAATTCGAGATGGATCAATCCTTTCGAAAATCGCTTCGAAACGAGCGTGGTTCTATATTATGTTCGCGATTCTTTTTTATTGAGTATAGTTGTTAGATACGTTCTACTTGACGTTCACAACACTCGCAAGTATTATTTAATCTGTGTTTAACATTTTTAATAATCAGCAGAGAGGAAATGATGCTCGTGAGCGTTGCAAACGCCAAGTGGAACGTACCCATTGTGGGGTGTTTCTTTCTTTTATATTTTGAATTTAGATCGTGATTGTTATGAGAAGAGAGAGGATTAGAGAAATATCAACATGGAGAAGATTCCTTGCTTGTTAGCCATTTCAATCCATCCCGACCGTGGCTTCTCGTACTTTAGAAAAACACATTAGAGCGTATAAACGCGCTTCTGAGGAGCGAAAATAAATTTGCATGGTCGATCTATTTCGACCGGCAGAATCCATCGGTGGGAGGTATATATAGAACGAGGTGTCTATTCCGAGGTAATGCGGAACGCCCGAAGTCACGAATGTACATACAGGAATATCGCGGAGGAGTCGGTCTAGAAATGGACGATTAGGTTATCCGAGTTAAACGGGCAAACGACTGTCCTGCATTATTAAAGAGCTTTCGGTGGAAGGCGGCGAGGAGGCGAGAGAGAGAGAGAGAGAGAGAGAGAGAGAGAGAGAGAGAGAAAGAGAGAGAGAGAGCGCGTGACGGAGAACGGGCGGTGGATCTAGCATGGGGAGCCGAGTAGACGAGGTATTTATTATGGCACCACTTCCTGGCACAGCTATTTCAGTCTTCATTCATACTTAGAGGCAACGACGGGGATTCAGCTTGCTCGCGCGAGGCGCTACGTAGGAATAGTTAGACTCATTCAGGTCTTCGACGCTCGGGGTTGCTCGGAAAGGGTTCATTCAGGGTCCGTATATGTTCGATTGCGTCTTTCGTCGAATCTGACCGTACGAAAAAATGAGTCAGTTAGCCTTTAATTGGCGATACAAAATCGATATTTCTTTGTCGAATTTATATTTAATTCGACAACAAAGCACCTTGTTTTACTGGTTTAATCTCGATAAAAACGAATAAATACCCGTTTTTATGTGTTGAATACAACAAGTGTTTCTAATGATCCATTCATATTTTTGTGTTAATTTAATACAAGATGAATATACCATATTAGATAGTAATAAATATCTTGTAAAAAAATTAACATAAAGAATATGTACTGATATAATTTTCAAGCAAGTTGTGAAAGCATATTTTTTTCAATAAAATTAAAGTTTATGGTGTGTTAAATTAATATGTATTTTATTTATTTGTCTTATAATTTACGTTTTAAATATATTATTTTATGTTATTTATTCATTTACTCATAAATTATGTTATTTTCACATTAAAAATATTGAATATTTAACACTTACTATTAAACTCTAACATAATAACATTATATTAAATTAACACTTGAATATGTTAAAAATTCAATACATTTTAACAAAAATTTGAGTGAATCGGTTTCAACACACATACAAAAAGGTTTTTTTTACTGTGGGTGTTTTTATATAAAATATCTTCAGATTCATTCATTTAGTCGGATATGAATAATGATGTTTAAAAAAATTATAACACTAATTGCAAACGCAACATGCGTTGACTTTGATTTGAGTGTGTAACAATTAAAATTATTTATTAAATAATCGATTTCTCGAGATTAGCACTGATTACTAGTACATTTATACATAAAGAAGATAAAAGACAGAAGCTGGATTGCAAAGCTATAAAAGTTAATATCAGAGTTGTGAAAATCGATAACGGGAGACAGAAATCGGTTCGAGAGTAACTGCAAGTTGTAGACCGCAAACTTGCACGATACCATTGACTAACTCTTTGATTGCTTCTTATAATCCAGCTTATTATCTGGACTGTTGCTAATCTCGATAATTCTAACCTCGACAATTCTCCTTTTCACTCTAATCAATTCTTTTCTAATAAGAATAGTATTAAAGTATTGTATGATATGATTATGGAATATATTCTATACATAAACTCATTCATTCCCGAGAAAATTCATAATAATAACGATCAAACATTATCTGTATATGTACCAAGCAAGAACTTTTTTATGTCTCGGAGAAAGAACTATATGACTTTTAACAAAAAAAAACGAATTGTGTAACTGTTAATTTATTTTATTTTATACTTTTAACACATTTATTGTTATTTATTAGTATGATGATTAGTATGCACTTGTTTGAATTTTGTTTTTGTGGTAACCTTTATTAGTTTAAATGTATTTGTAGTTTTATATTATCTACCGACTTCCATGGATAACTTTTAAATTATTATTTTATTTATTATTTAACTGTGAGGAAAACTTTATGAATTGATACTATCCCTTCATTATTTTGTAATAAGGTTTACTTTAATTTTTTATCTATACTCAATAGCTGCTCATGTTGGTCCTCTTTTTTTATTGTAATATTAATCTTGTATATTATAACAAAGTAAAACTTAATACTAATGTATAATTATTTAATTCAATCTGTTAACATATTTCATACTAATTTGAAGTGATTTGACCATCACGCTGCGTGAGACCCATAGATATTCTTATTTGCGTTTGTTATATTTGTTAAAAATATCTATCTTATAATAGTTGAAAAAAAATACAAAAATTATCACTGGTACAAAATCTAAGGTACCAATATTGCAGTGTATGCATAATATAAAAAATTATTTTATAATTCTGTTTCTTTTTATAGCTAAAATTCAAACGTTCTGAATGGAAAGTATAGTGTGGATCATCGATGCGATCACATGGGACATGTTACTAAATCGTTACTGAAAGAAAAATGTGCACCTATTATGTTTCTCTGTGAGAAGAAATCTATTATAGAAAGGACAATACAGAAAAGTCCCGAATTTCTCACATATACGAGGGGAACTTGAAAAGTTTCTTAAGTTGGAAAGAAAACAACATTTTTTCGGAAAAATTTCCTTTTATTTTTCAATATAATCCCCTTTCAAATTAATACACTTAATCCAGCGATGCTTCAATTTTTTTAACCCGTCCAAAAAATACAATGACTGAAACTCTGCAAAATAGCCGTTTGTGGTGGCGATGATCACCTCATTCGAGGCGAATTTCTTTCCTCCGAGCCAAATTTTCAGGTTTGGGAACAAAAAAAATCGCATGGGGCCAAATCTGGATAGTACGATGGATGAGACAACAATTCGTATCGTAATTCGATCAATTTTGCGGTGGCAATTGCGGATGAATGCACGAAACTCCTTTTTATTCATTGTTGAAAAAATGCTTGACTTGATTTGTTTGATAGCTCGTAACTAAATGACTAACGGACGCAGCCGCCTGAAAATTTGACAGCAATCATAAAAGATGGTACTTATTTGTATCCTTTTTGAGATACACGCGCCATTTCTGTGTAACTTAAAAAACTTTTCAAGTTCGCTTCATACATGTATGAAAGCTTCTTCTAATAAGCCGTTTTACTTTTGGGCGAACTGTTTTGCATACAGTTAATACAGGAGAGCCTTGGAGATATTCTGAAGAATCGCTTTTGTCTTATTTATTCCTGCCTCCCTTTCTCTTTATCTTTTTCATCATCCATCCTTTCTCGTTATTCTTTGTCGGTCTTTCGTTTAGCTTACTGAAACGATGAGCACCTGGCATTCGGTTATCGGTAAGGAACGTTACGAACACTAATGACTCGAGCGATTGGACCTTCAGAGAAACGTAGAAAAGCGTTGTCTTGTCTTCTCAGAATTCTGCGTACGCGTCGTTCATCTGCACGATTCTCGTCACTTTATGTCTCATAATTATTGCTTCTCCGAGCCTGCTTTGTACTATTTTTGCCCAACCACAATTCCCGCTTTCTCACTTAGATATACATTCTATCGTCTCCATTTTCATCCATATACGCATATTCCGTGTCTTGGGACAGTAAGCTGAAAATAATTTTGTAAGAAAAGTTGTTACTGCAATGCACAGATTTCACTTGTAATCTTCCAAAGCTCCGGGAAAGGATACGAGAAAGGTCGTTCCGATAAACTAGAAGTTCACCCGTTGTATTTGAATTTTTTATATTATCGTCACACACATAATAATATTGTCGATAATAATAAGAAAATAGAAAGTTTGCTGTTAGACGAGCGTACCTACTAAAATAAAAATTATACACTAATTGGAAAAGTCGTTATACACCAAATTGTCATCAGTCGTTCAATATACATATGGTATTAAAGTACTTTATTAGTAAGGAAAATATCGAATTATGATTTTAATGAAATTTTATATGCATATAGACTAGGTGAAGAAATGAATTTAAAAATTATCAATTCGAGTTTAAAAAGCAGTTTAAAGTGCATAATTATAAGTACTGTGATCGTTTATAAAAGGCTATAAATATACTTAGCAAAATTAAACAATCATTTAAGATAAACATTAAAAAAGTTAAAATTTAAAATTACATATTTTTGCGAAAAATAAGTCGCAGAGCGATGTTTAAAAAAGCATTTTAAAGCTTGAAACTTCAACTTTTTGAATGCTTTAAACTATTACGCACCTTTGCAACGATTTTATTACAAACGGCACTAATATAAAATAATACTTAAGAAATTGAAAAATACTCTTGTATTCATCTTTGTTTCATCCTTGTTTTTATGCATTTCTGTATACCTGTGATCGTCCTGTAAACGTTCTAGTTTTTTTAAGAAAGTATCTCGTCCGGTAAAGTACTTACTGTTGGATCGTGAGACGGAATTGCTGAATCGTGAAAAACGATTCGGCGAGAAGAGAGTCCAATTGCAGAGTAGTTAAATACCGAAGACATGATGCGAGCTTTTCTTTCCAATCGCCGGTAATTGCGCCCACAATACTGGCGAGCGCTTTGCAAATATTTGAATTATGTATTGCAACGAGTGCGCGAATCACTCCGGAAGAAATCAATTATTGTCGCGAGACATGTCGCAAATGGATCTTGGTTAATGTTAACGTGAGATCGATTACGTGACTATCAATAACTTGTATTTGAATAATCTTTATAACACGTAATATAAGTTCTTTTTTTGCAGGATACAAGAATTACATCATATCAAAATTTCAAAAGCTGTACGAACTTGTTCAGCGTACCTTGCTAGAAAAGTTTAAATATGTTTGAGTATTTGGCTATGATACACAACCGATTTATTTATTTAGATTAATAATATAATATAGGATTAGCATAAGAGTTTATGACATCGGAAACTATACTTGTCTCACAACAGAAATAATTTATTAGTTTAGAAACACATGGACGACACTAGGCATGGATTGATTTATGGTTTTGGTAATATGAAAATGCCGACAAGAAACACTGACAAAATGCTTTAAAACATGTACAAAATATCAAAAAATGCCGACAAGAAACATTAATAGAATGCGTCATGTAAAGAATATTGATATAAAGAATTCAAATTTCGGGTTTTGGTCCCGCTGTGAATTCATACATACTTATATGTATTATGAAAGAATGTACATCTCGTTTCTCGGAAGAGTGATGCAAGCAATATTTGTATTTTTACCTGTCTATTGTAACATGTTAGAAATACAGAAAAAAACTTCTATGAAAAATCTTTTGTGTGCGCCATGTATGCTATACGTGATAGGTAGAAAGACACGCTTGCAAAGATCCGGTCACATAAGTTAAAATTCCTGGTACATCCGCATATTTCACACATTGAGCTTGTTAATCACACAATCCGTCACGGGATATCTATCTACTTATAGAAAATGTATTTACCGAAAGTTACATACAAAGTATAACAAAAATGTTCTATATACCTTAAAGATATACTTTTTACTAAAATTACGTTATTCGAGTTTTAAATGTTTAGTTTTTGAGATATTTAAATTCTCCGAATTTTTTATTGTGGAGCGATATTAAAATCTATGGCTTGTTCGTAAAAAGTAGAAACTCAAGAAAATCTTCTTTGTAAGAAGATTCACATGTTTGAAAGTCACTAAGAAGCTTGTTTTAAGACTAAAGACACGTCAAACATTTAATTTAATGAATAAAGCTACGTAATTTGTATGTCATATGAAAAAATAATAAATACTAATATATCTCAGAAAATAAATATTTTTGGAACTACATATAGCAACATAAAGAATTTTATTAAAATATGAAAAACACCCTCTTTAATTAATGCATTTATTAAATTTCTACTCTAACTTATATTTTCTATATTTTCGTTCGTTATAAAAAATTCTGAAACGCCTACATGTTTTTGTTACATTTTGTGTATGCATTATGTGTAAGCATTTTCATATTACCAAAGGTGTCATAAATCTTTGCCTACCTTATATTGTCTAGGTGTTTCTGAACTTATAAATTGTTTCTATTATAAGACATGTGATGTGTGTAGCCCTAAACCTGTCCTAAGCTCATATTAATCTAAGTAAATAAACATTTCGCTTATGTATGAGCATGTAAAAACATGAGGTATAGAAATATAAAAGATACAAGTTATAAATAACTGTCATACAAGTTATAAATAACTGCCGACCTTTTTTGCCCTCAAAAGTGATACGACCCTTTTCAATGTCAAAAAAGATAATTTGTCATAACGCTTGTTTTGTTGAATGTTACCTGTGCACTAATGTAACTAACCTTTCAAATGCTTACACAGTGATTTTACTTCCTTTACATGAGTCAGTCCCGAGTTAATATTTTCATCGAATTAACAAAAATGATTTTTATATATACACTTTAACATCTTTAGAAAGTATTTGCAAGTTCATATGTATATTTAAAAAATATATACATAAATGTTATAACTATTTACTTGAAGCTATTAGTTTTTCGAAGAAAAGAAATGCGCGAAATTCAAATAACTCAATCGTGTGTACTAAGACTTAAGTACATATTAAAATAATCGACAACACGAATTCTGATTGTCGATCTGTTATTTAAAAAACAAATAATCGTATGTATAGTGAGTTATAGAAAGGTTGCAACACTGTACATCGTATCTATACATATATACACAATATATAACATAATAAATAATCTTAACGAATATGATGCACTTAGCATAAAACTATCTGAATCTTCGAGACGCTTTATTTAAAAAAAAATCAAATATATATCGTTATCTAATATTTTATATTAATAATGAAATATGATAAAAAATCTCTAGTTGATTACATTATACTATCTTTTCTCATATTTTCTATTTAATTTAGTTATATTTTATTTCAATCATTTATGATATTATTAATATGAATAATCAGAACTACACACACACACACACATTTTGCATAAAGATGAATAAACGTGTACAAGTGATCAAGATGAAATATAAACAAAGTAAGTAGAGAAAATGTGTGAGAAGAAAACAAGTAACATATAATCAAATGGAAAAGAGATTGTTTTGTCGTATCTTATTATTAGCGTAAAATGTCAGATTGTGAAATATACTTGATTTAAAAAAAAATAGAAATATATTTCAAATAATGATCTCGTGTCAAACGTATTTTTTCAATGCATGTTACTTGCTACTATATTTTATTTTTATCTACACATCATTATCTTTCGACCTGAAAATCGTCTCTTCGCTCAGCGTCTTTTTAATCATCTTTTGCATATCGGAAGGCATATCTCCGTTCAGCGTACGTGCACACGGCCCGGGACAGTTATCTTCCCGGCATCCTGTTTTCGTCCATGAGTCACTCCCTCGGAAAGTGTCCTCCTCGTGGTCTGAGACGCGCAAGGTACATACTTTTACCTCTGGCGTACGACCGCGGCTCACCTTCCAGCTACGCTAATCTCTCGCAGATCTCCCACGGAATCTCATTAGAAATTCATAACCGTCGCCCGTCGTACCCCGCTGCCACCCCTGTCCTGCCGGCCGCCGGAGGCGCGGGGGAAAAAACCCATGATACGAAAGAAATAAGCAAGCAAAGTACATTAAAAATTAATTACTTTGCTGATGGAAGCTAGAAGTGCCTAGGTGCGCTCCACACCCCCTCGAATAGCCTGCTTACCCCCTGCATTCACCCGTCCGGGAACGAGGTGTTGCATTCCGCCTCCTTATTTCAAATACCTTAAGGCGCCGCGTATTTGTTAGCGCTCGCTTTAGAAATCAAATCGCCGTTACCTCCTTGGCAAATACTTTACTCGGTTTTTTTTTTAGTCTTGAAGAGTACGTCGCGGTTTTATTACAGTTTTTACGATAGCAGTTATCGTTATCTTTATGATGATCAAATAGGATCTGAAAGTACTTTTTTATAATTCAGAATGCTTTCTAGGCGATTTCAATATCCGATACACGCATATTAATTATTACTTATATGAATAGCAATTTTAAATAACATAGATTTAAAATTTTTTTTAATCATTTATACGATAAATTTCGTATAATAACGTCGGGATCCGTTCACTCACGAATGACAGATTTGCAAACTCGTAAAATTCATGGAGATTCAAGATCCACGTGAATGAACTCGAATGCAGTTTGGTCAAGTTGGACTTGCAGCAGTGGCAGTGGCTACCCATTTATTTTAATATCAGTTCATTACCTCTTAGGCCGAGATAAATAGATAAATAGATTCCGCGGAAAGGCCTCGATCGGATTTGCCGAGCGGCGAGGTACTTAACTCGCGACCCTCTTCCGCGATGCCACCGAGAGAGAATCGTAGAAGAGAGAGGGAGAGAGGGAGAGAGAGAGAGAGAGAGAGAGAGAGAAAAAGAGGGGGAGAGGGAGAAAAGGAGGCGCTCTCCTTCCGCCAGCGTAAAGGAGGCGCTCTCCTTCCGCCTACGTCCTCCGCGTCTACATCAAATTCCGCCGTCACTCCCACGTCCATCGTCCTTCGCAGAGCGGCAGGACCCGGGACTCCAGGAGTAATTAACTCCTTAACGAAGTAAACACGACGCCATCTTAGCTCCAGCTACCTACCCCCAACATCACCCCTTCGTGCATCCCTCTGCCTTGTCCCTCTGCCCCATCTCTCGCGCAGGGTGGCTGTTGGCTGTAAATAAAGTATACCTGGGCACAGGAGATGCCCGTAAGGAGGGTCGCGAGGCGCGAATCGCGCTTTTTTTCCACCGTTATCCCTCCGTCGAGATTGCACCAGCGATTTTATTTGCCGTGTATTAATGCGATTCGAGATCTCGGGAACTCCGCGCCGACGAGATCTTCCGAGGACCCACTACGGCTCGCCTAATTGCGTTTCGGTCGTTCCGCGTAGATTTTATTTTAGGAGCGACGTAGACCGTCGACACTAGGCGCGATATAGATCACGACTTCGCAAATCTAAGGTAAGTAGATGGTAAAACTTTTTTTTTAATAGTTATTTTTTGTAACTTCAAGGTGTTGCCGTTATAAAAGGGCCGTATAGCTAACAACTTTCCAGAGTTTAAAATTTTATTGCTTATAAATAAGCGAAAATACGCTATATATATAGCTGTAAAAGTAATATAATTTTCTCTAAATTATAACTTTTATGGAGTGGAAGCATTTTTATAACACCATCTTTTATTTTCACTTGAGATGATGTGTCCAATGGTTCCAATTTATCACGACTTAAAGAGCAAAACTTGATAAAATTTCTTTTATAAAAACAAATAGAAAATTACGTACATCGCGCAAAGTCAATTATTGATAAAACGTACTCATGAATAGTTAAAAGTGCTCCACTTCGATCATCGGGGTGATTACCCAGAAGTGTCAAACTAGTTCGGGCATGGTGGAATCACGCATCCCCATCCGCGGCTGTATCCGCCGCGGCAAAAAACTTAGAGGATGTGATTAATAAACGGCTCGGCGCAATAAAGCACTGGGCATGGTCGAGCCGTGTTCGCGAGATCCCCTATCGACGATCCCAATCCCCACGACCTGATCAGACGCCCGGGTCCGCTTCTTCTTCCTCCTCCTCTTTCTTCTCCTCCTCTTGTTCGAGCGGACACGTGATCGCCGACAAATGTATACGAGGCCGCGACCGTATCCGACATAATTCGACTCCGGTGCGCCGGTGAGGTAACACAATCCGAGTTGCATCACAGGCGTGGATCACATCTCCGCCACGTGAGGCGGGGGCGGTGGGGAAGGTGGCTAAAGTAAAGACGGGGGCGGTGGGGAAGGCGAAGAAGCGGGAGAGAAGGTGTGCGAGAGGAGAGCGGATACACCGCGAGAATACGGAGAGAAGAGGGACAGAAGAGGGCGAAAGGGGCCCACTTCGTTCGTTCGTTCGTTCGTTCCTTCGTTCCTGCATACAGGTCGAGGGGTCCGGGTCGCACGATCCTGCTTGATCTTTGCGCTCGTGCGATCGTTCCTTATGGAGCGCCCCTCTACCGAAGGCTACGAGTGTCGGCGCGACCACGATTTTGTTCGTGAAAATCATTCGGATAGTTTCCACACTTACTCTCATTTATTCAAGCCTAATATGTATAATATCGCGAAAATTGATGAATTCAAGTAGCGGAGTATATAACAGATTCGTAGTCGATGATTTCTACCTTTCGTTCTTTGCCTTAACATTTGAAATATATGTATAATTAACGAGCAATTAATAATAAATACATTCCTACGCGCGATCTATGCGAGTTGCTAATTTCCAAAATGAGATAAGGAATAAATTATTTATACGACATGAGATGTATCGTGACACTCATTTGCAAAAGAGAGTTCTTGAATTTGCATTTAGACACAACCCTTTAAAAATAAATGACTCGTTTGAGAGAGAAGATCGGTGGCGAGAGAATTCAAGCGAGAAATTTTGACGCGGCAAATTGACGATTGCGTCGGTCCGTTTACCGGAAAGTGATTAATTGTCGAGGTAATTAAGGGCCGCGGTGTCTACCGAGCGTCTCCTTCGCCGGGACGACGAAATCTTTGAAGGACGCGAGTCGGTAGTCCGAGAATGGCGAATTAGAATTAAAGGTAGATCTTCTCATTTCTCTCAGTTGTTGCCGTTGCTGAAAGATCGTGATCGATCTTATACGTGAAATAACGGAATCGAAAAATTAGGATCGATAAAGGTCACTGTCGCCATTCGTCGTGCAAAGTTCAGGCGACCATCGATTATCTTCTCGTTTCTCGAGAAGTAGTTGGTCGAGACGGACGGATGCTGGTCTCGATAAATCACGGAATATGCCAGTGCCGCGCGAGTCGAGTGGGTTTTCCGGCCGTAACGTCTCGTCCAAGTTTATACCCATCACTCGCTAAATCCGAACTTGCGGTGTGCATAACCCGATCTCCTAGAGGTTTAACCAGGCACCGGTGCGCCTACCTCCCCTTGTTTCTCCATCGCGCCTCCTTCTCCTCTTCCTCCTCCCCCTTCTACCTCCTTCCCTCCCCCCCGCTCCGCCGCCATTCACCCCAAGACGTGCAGGACGTCGCGAGGTATAAGAAGTGCATGCCACGTTCTGGAGCATGAGGAACGACCCGCTGGAAGGATGTGTACGCGAGAAAAGAGAGGGAGAAAGAGAGAAAGCAAAGGATTGTAAGATGGTAAGAGGGAGAAAGATCTGGAGAGGAACACAGACCAAAGGAGCGACGAGAACGAAGACGCCGTAGGAGAGAAGAGTATCTTAGGTGAAACGGGGAGAAGGGGAGAGGAAGGGAGCTGTGAACAAACTGGCGAGCGTGCAAGTGAGTGAGTCGTGCATCTCCCACAATTAGTCGGGATCTACTTTATTCGTCAGCGGAATTTATCGCCCGTAGTGACTCTAGATCAAGCAAGAAGCCTGCTCGTGGCTTTCTGCTTCCCCGTTCCCCACTCCTCCCTTTCCTCTGCCGATACGTGTACAATAACGTGCTTCGTTCGCTTATCCCACCAGGAGGGAGAACGGAATGGGGGATGGGGGAGGGAAAGGTCGGTTTGTTTATAGGCGAGATGCGAAAGATTAAGATGCTGTGTTTCACCAACAATGCGACCGTTGACCGTTGATTATCTCGTGCTGATCTCGCCTGTCGGTGATGATGTCATGTAATATGGGGTGAACTTTTACGCCTCAGAGAATATAAAAAGATAAAAAAATCCTAGCAGATTTTGTTAGTATTGAAAATGAAATTTTTTTTAAGCAACTTTTGTAAAAACAAAATTGATTCCTCACATATTTAATATATCGCTTTGTGTTAGAATATTGATATAATTATGCTTCTACGATCATAATTAAGTGCGATAGTTCGTGTCTGAAATAATAACAAAAAAGTCTGTTCTATTTCCTTCGTCTCGGTAAATTATACATTGAAGTTGCTATAAAAAAAATTATAGGCAAGATCAGCCGTATTCGCGGCTGGAAATCGCAATTAGACGAAACGGCGCGGCTGAGGCAATCTCAAATTCTTTCAATTCAAGAATTACGAACGAGGGTTATGTAACACGCGATTCAACCCTCCAGAGGAATAAAGGGACTGGTACAGGCTCGTCTGATTATTTAATATCGTACAAAACTGCGCGCCTGCTTCATCTTGGAATACGTATCGAGAGGTGGGACGGGACAAAACGCGGAGGGATTCGAGGGAATGCCGCGTAAAATCAACGTACGTAGGAAATTATGTCAATAAAAAATTCTACCAAGCCTTTTATTTACACTAAGATAATGATAGTCTTTTCATCATTAATAGGTAATCTCTACAAACTTATTATTAAAGATTTACGTAAGTTGAACGTTTTTTTTTTTAATAATAATAGTAAATTTTAGAGACATCTTTTTTCCTTTTTTCTTTACATTCGTAAATTTATCTACAACACAAAAAGTATTTTAATTATTTTTATGAATATAAATGGAAGAGGAAAACATTATTTGCATGCTGTTCAAATTTTATAAAATTGTAAAAACTGATTTTTATTTTAAAAACATTAATAAACTAGAGTTGTTATATTCTCAAGTTAGCTATGCATGTTAGAAAATTGAGCATATCGTTATGTTATTAACAAGAATTTATTTCTGTTTTGATAAAGAAGCTGTGGTTCGCGACGTTACGAATCGCTTGACTTCGGTTCCATGCACGTTTCAATGATTTACTCGAATAAATACGCTCTCAGGCATAAGGCGGCTAACAATGAGCGGTGCAGTGGACGGATGACCGGATGTGACGAGATGGCAAAAACCGCAATAGTTACGCTTCCCTTTCCACAGATCCGTCTTTCTCTCTTACTCTTTTTCGCTCTCTATTTACTTCTTTCTCAATAAGTTTCCATCTCCGTTCAACGCCCACGACCTCCTATCTCGATAACTCGCGAATGTCTTCTACTTCTATTCTCTCCTTTTTTGTTCCCACCCCTTCCTGCTCCCGATCCAGATCGATATTATATCGCTTCTCGCCGGTGTGAGAAAAGCGACCGCATGTATTCGTTGCAACGGCAAGACGTTCGGGCCTCATGTTCGCTCCGCCACAAAGATCGTAATTGAAAGCGGAAAGTTTCAGTCATATTAACTACTTGAAAAACATTTCTTTTTAGTATCAAGTAATTACACATTTAGTTACAAGTAATTACACATGCAATTAAATTTTTTTGTTTTTTTCCTTAGAAAAACAGGAATCTATCAAGTTATTACAAATCAATACAAGAACCAAAGGCAGAAAACAGAATATTTTCAAGTTTTGATTAAAATTTATTTTTTAAATTAAAAATTCAGTTCTCTCGTCTTCAATTAATGCACAGTTACGCATGTTTCGATTATGGCCATGTTAAACATACTTACAGTTATAGAAAGTAAACCGCATTAACTATAAATAGAAAAAATGCATCATTTTTTAAACAACAGCTCACTAAAGTAACGATCAACTATTTATTCCGAGAATGTTTAAAACTGATCGTCAATTGTCATTGTTATAACTTTTCTTTGTATCAATTTTGAAACTAAAAATAAAACTCGGTCTCCCAACGAAATCTACCTACCTACAGGTATCACCTATGAGACTTAAAGCCGTGAAAGGAAAAAAAGGAACAACGCAAGAACAGTGCGAGAAAACGAGTCGTCGCTGAGAGTCAAAAGCAGGACGACGTGTCTTGAGGGGTTCTCTCGCTTCTTTACCGTTCTATTCTCCCTCTTATATCTTCCTGCATCTCTTCTTCTCCATCCTTTCCTTTTTCTTCTTCTTCTCTTTCCGTTTCCTCATCCTCGCCCTTGCGTCTTTTCCACCACTCCGCGATCGTCCCCAGGCACGAGGGAAATATTCGTAAGAATTAAAGCGCCGGGAATTAACATTCCTTGGAGCCGAGAGAGGGCTGGCTGCGAGGGGACGCGAGTCGCGGGGGGTAGGGGGAGGGGGGAGGGGGTGATGGTGATGGTAGGTCGAGCGGAGGGCTCAGGGGGGGTGCGTGCGTGCCTCCCTCGCTCGCGAAACAACGGGAGCATTACCGCCCCTCTGCCTCCCAACTCCATCACCTCCTCACCTCACAAAACTCACCCCCTTTCTCTCTTTCTCCCGTTTCACGCACTCTTTCTTCGTCCTGTTGTCTCTCTTTCTCTTTCTTCCTCGCGCGTTCTTTCTCTCTCTCTCTCTATCTCTCATTCTTTCTCCATCTCGCTCTCCGTTACTCCTTCGGAACCTCGGAACGGCGCTCAAGTCCCGTTCCTTCTCTCCCGTCTCCGATTCCCGCGACCCCCTTCTTTCCTATACACGACGTCGTTCGCCGTCGTAGGGGAGGGCGAGACTCCCGCTTTCGCAGTAGGGGAGGCTGTCTTATTCTTTCCACTCATTAAGGCGGATCGATGTGGCAGTGGATGCCGCGACGACGGGACGGGGAGAGACGACGGCGCGGGCGGGAGGTGTACCGGGAGGGTGGCAAGGGGCGCAGGGAGACAGAGAGACGATGGGTTGAGGTGGTTGGAAGAAGGTGGAGGCGAGCCAGGCACAGCATGACATGTCATGTACCCACCCTCCCATTGACTCCCCCCTCGCGCGTCTCGACGCCACCGTCGCCGTCCCCTATACTCCGGTTGTGCTACAACCCCCTCCTCCCCTCCGTTCCCTCGCCGAGAATGCGTGTGTGTATATATGGAAAATACTCGCGCGTCCGCCCTCTAATAAGCCGACGCGAGCTCCACTCTTATCCGGCAGCCTCTTCTTATGAGGTATTCGTGCCCGCGTGTCTGGAAAGCAGACGTCAGATCTGGCGAGCACACGCGCTTGTACCAACCATATTAACCCTCAGAAGTATCAGACTTTCCCTTGATTATATACACTAACATAGGAGCATTATAAGGGCATATTATATTAAGTAACCGAGAAAGATTTGCACGAATCAAATACTAATGTGCTAGTGTAGTAAAATTTCAAGTTGATTATAAAAATTTTCTCCTCTTCCTCTGCCTATAATTAATTAATTTAACATGTGCCTTTAATATATATATATATATATTGCAATCTGTGAATTGTTACATGTTAAAAACATAAACTTTTTCTTTGTGACTTAGTATAATATATTTGAGCGTTACAGATTTTGCCTAGTTTCACTGAACTGTTTAACTGTTATATGTAGCATGTATACATTTTGCTTGCAGTATATACGCGATGCTATGGCATCGACTCCTTGCAAACTGTTCGCTCTGCGTATAATTTAATTCGTGCGTCTTCGTGTTCTTTTAACTTTAATCCGCAAGAACGGAGGGACGTGCCGCCCCTTATGCCAAATTTCACACAGACGCACACAACGACGATACATCCCTAAGACCGCCAATATTGAACGCCTCCTGCGGAATATCTCCGCTAATCCAAAGCAATTTTGACGTTAACACCTGGTACCCATAGCAACGCTTTTTCCTATTACACTTTATTCGCTTTAATTCTCGGTTTGAGGACTATACACTTCGTGATCAGTCTTAGACTAGCCGAATCGACAGATCACTAAGAGAATCCATTAAAGATTCTTTTATAGAAAATTGAAATAAAAAACAATTTAACATGCAAAGACAAGAAATAAAAATATAGAAACGCATAACAAAATAGAAAATAATATTAAATAAAACATATTTATAATTAGACTTACAAAATTGTATTAAAAAGTATTATAAAAATTGTATTTATAAAATATGCATTATATTATAATATCACTATTATAATTACATTTTTTTACCGCTTGTGCTAGCAAGAACATTGCATATATATAACGTCGCGAGTGATTCGCCCATTTGCATGGGACTATTTCCAATCCACATACCTCGCATGCTTCTATATACCTAATTTACAGACTGCAGAGACATATCGTCCGTCAGCAAACCCCACGTTACGTCGAGCAAATTCCATTGCGTAAAGTGGTTTGAGATCAATGACACGAACATCAGAAAGATTTCGGCGACGAGCATAAAAACGGTGATATGCGAGTCGATCTACGATCTCCTGCGTGCTACAAGAAAATAGAAGAACAAATTACTGGTGGATGTAAACGTCCTCCGATGTGTGCGTGATTTAGATGGAACGAAACAGAGAGATAAGAGAAATTGAAAAGACAGAAGATCATGTGAAACCAAAGAGAAGTAGCATTTATTTTACGTCGTAAGATTGACTTCTTTCATAACGCGCATAATATAAACAGTAAAACACAAATATGAATGCATCAAAAGAAAGTAAAAAGATGATAATATGAAAATATGACAGAAATAAAGGCAGAATATCACTTTAGCAAGAATATGGATTTCCAAAGATTTAAAAAACTTTCATATTTGAAATAATTTAATTAGAAATGAATCTAATAGGTTTTTATAATTACACATCAACGCCAAGATAATAATATATAAAAGTGATTTCAAAGTAATAACTTTGAATGATACATTTCTGATTATCTATGGGATTGCAATTATAGGCCGAATACATGTATCGTTCTAAAAGAATTCGCTTCCCGAATGTAAAACAAAATAAATTCATTTTATATACTTTCACTGTTTAAAGATACTAACACTAAAAGATAAGTAGAAGGAGACTTGGAGATAGAGCGAAACTAGGAGGGTAAAGACCACGTGCTCCGCCACGTGGTGACCGAGCCCCACCCTTCGGCACTCGACGACCGCTCGCACTCTCTCCCACCTCCTTCCATCTCCTGCCCCCTCAGACTCACTTTCCACCACCCCCGTTCGGGACGGGGCTCGCACGGCTAAAGCCGCGCCGACGCCAGCTGACCAACGCAGACCATGGACCATCCTTTACCGACACCAATAAAATCTCGCCGCTATTCACCCGCCGCCACCCTCTCACCCCCTTCCGCTCCCCCTCCCCCTATCCTGCGCCGTTGCACCGCCACTACGAGAGGTAGTCCTTCTCTCTTTCCCTCCGTCGCGCTCTCCCTTCTTTTTGCTTTGTTTTCGTGGCCGCCACGTGGCATAAGCCACCCGACGGACCGGCTGACCGTCCGGCCACTGCCGGCACGTGACTACTGTCCGAGTACGAGGAATCAGCTGACCGACCACCCCGTTCATGCTTCTTTTTCTTTCCCTTCCCCCTGCTTGTTTTTACGCGCACCCCAAACGCCGCAGTTCGACTTTATCCCTCGTACGCTTACATTCTTCGCTCTTTCTTTTTCCGTTATTTTACCCTTGGGAAATTGTGCGCTCTGATACGAGCTCTCTCTCATATACTCTCGTACTTAAATTCACAGATCTCCGTGATTGACGATGATGAAAGATATAGAGACGACTTTCTCGATTGAAATCAATTTTACTGTTTTAACGAAAAATTAACAATTGTGATTAACGATACTTGCGAGTAACGATAATCGCGAAAAACGTTCTTCGTAGACATCGACGATAAGCGTGCGAGCGTGCAAGTGTTGCGAGGATGAGAGGAGTTTTAGTTTCAACGTTAGATCTCGTCGCGTTATTATGTGCCGAGAGACTAATTACGAGTTGAGATTTATGGCAACGGGTAGCGACGATACACTCGCGTTTAATTATCTAAGCGTAATCTTGGTACTTATACTCAAATCCAGGATGATGCCATCTCAAACGTTCCAACATTCCGTGAACGTATCTTTTGACGCGGAATACGGACGCGTGGCTCCATATGGTAGAGGTTGATACATTTAACGGAGGGTGAGCGCGAGAGTGCACGCACCCCCGGAGGTTGGGAGGAACTCTGCCGAGAAATTCTGACGCGCTTCAAATGAAAAAGGTATAGGATGTCAATTTAACGGATTAATTAACGGATGGGTGCGTTAATTAAGTATAATTGAACGTCGGATGATATTGTTCCAGAATTCATTTCTCAGGTTGTTTAAGTGGGATACGCGATAGAGGATGGATTTCTTTTTTTGCTTAAGGAAAATAAAGAGGTGCTTTATTCATTGCGACACGACGATTTATAATTCTGAATAAAGTGTCCCCTAAAATTCATATTCAAACTTTAGTCAATCGTGCTTAACAAGATCATTATAGAAGGTATCTTTACGTATCTCTATTCTTACTGTGATGTGGCACCGTTACCCGAACGGTGCATCTGTATAGTTTGTAGGACGAGAGACGATGCAGAAACACATCGCGAAGTTTTGACACGAACGCTAAATCTATCTCGCGTATTATATCCAACTTGCCCTGTGCTTTTATCGATAAATTAATGGATGTTAACGTCGGGGTGCTTAACTTTGCCCAGTGTAACTGTATAATCACGTATCAGAAATATATGTATTGTAAAATTATCTTCCGATAAAATTAGCTTCTCTGATCGTATTGGCAACATGATTCTTGATTCTCGTGAGCATATCTGTTGACACAATATCTGATTGAATTACTGAAAAAAAATTAATTTTTTATGTACTTGTTAAAATACCATTACTATAAGAAGGAAAAGTTTATTTTGTGATTATGAGAGAGACAGGAAAGAAATATAAAAGAGAAGGAGGGGGAAGAGAAAGAGCATTTTCTTTGATATTTAGAAATAATTTCTGGACAAGAGAATTAAGTTTGTACGTTTCAAGTTCCTTACTTTTACAATTATTTACATTCAAACTAATACAAGGATCAAAGCCTCGCTAATCACTCAATGTACCTTTCGAGCCTCTTTTTCAGAACATTTCCTATCAACCACGTGCTAGTAATCTGCAACGACTTCCTCAAATTCCCGTATCCGAAACCTGACATCGAATCTCTCCGAGCGTGCCGATTTTCTCGGCGGTATTATCCGCCAACGTATTTTCGCAGTCTCTTTCGACGAGCTGAAGCCGCGTATATATAAAGCCACCCCTCGCTCGTACGATCTCCTCTGCACGTCGAGGAGGCGACAGGAGCGCGGGGTGGTGGACGCGCGGAGTTCACCGGTGGAAGACACATCGCGAAGTTTTAACTCGAGCGTGTGTCGGCCCATCATGCGAATTATAAGTAGAGGAACGACGACGAGGGCGACGACTATACGACGACGGCGACGAAGACGACGACGAAGACGAAGACGGTGGGGAACGCGGGTAATGCACCGGGTCGGGTGCACCTACAGAAAACACACGTGTATGCCCACAAACATACGTACATACATTCGCGTGTGGTACTAAGGTCGTCTGCACAGGATGCCTATATGTAGATTGCAGAAGAACCACGCCCTCACCCGTCGGGGGGGCCTTCCCCCGCTCTTTCGCCTCATCCATCCCCAACCCCTAATGACGCAAGCAAAGCAAAACAAAGAAAGGTTTATATACCGGAGGAGCGCACGCTCTCTCGTTTCTCTCGCTCTTTCTCTTTCCCTTCTTTCCACCCCTTTCTCTTTCTACCTTTCTCTCTTTCTCCCTTTCCTTCACCGCGACGGGCCCCCGTCTCTTTCGCGCTATTTCTTTCGTCCTCCTCGCACGCATCAACTCGTCCTTACGGTTTCCTTCGCTCGCTCGCACTCGACGCTGTCTCCTTGTTCCACCTATACCCTCTCATTGCTTCTGTCTGTCTCTCTATCCTACCTACCCCACCCCCTTTTACTCTTTCTCTCTTTCCACGGCGCGGCTTGCTCGCTCGCTCGCTCACATGCGCGCAAATGAAATCGATTAAAATGCTGGGCGCAACTTCTAGGCAGAGCTGCTCTACCCCAACCCCGTGCTTCCCTTTCATCCCCCTCACCCCTCCGTTCCCGGCCGTCCTCCGCCTCAACCTCCGCCAAACTCCCACTCCTACGCTGTAAGAAACCGAGAAAACCCTTACGTACGTTCTCGCTACCTACCTACCTACCCTCGCCCGCACCTCAAATTTCTCAACCTTCCCCCTTCCCCCTCCGTGTACCATCGTTGGGCGACAGTGTGGGTAGGCTGCAAAGTTCGTACGCGTCGGTGTGTATATGTGAGTGTACCAATGTGCGTACGTATATGTATACGCGTAAAGAGAACTCGTATGCGTGATTACCGCGTCTGCCACTCGCGCATTACTTACGCACGCCTCGAATACGTTACGGCTTTGTATATCGCGCGCGTTACCTTACGGTACCACCATCCAAGTAATTAGCAATCGGCATCAATACGACAACGGAAGCGATATTGCAAAGTCCCACAGTCAACCCGTAGAACTCTATAAAACTGCATGTATTATTGATCGTTAGTATAATTGGTGAACGTCTTGCTTGCAGCAGTCACGAAGGATATTGCACAATCCAGGATGACAGTTACGAATAACCGACATGCGTTTGACTGCCAATTAGGTCACCGATAATAAAGCGGAGCGAAGAAGATTATACTCTGCGACACAAACATAATTCTCTCCAGTAGTTTTCGTATATTAATATGACACGAAAATCATTTATTAACATTTTGGACGAAACATGATTATTAGCTATTTTCACACCGCAAAGTAAGAGGAAGGATACGTTCAAACGGAGAGAGAAAGAGAGAGAGAGAGAGAGAGAGAGAGAGAGAGAGAGAGAGAGAGAACTATCCAACTTTTGTCTTTAAGACAAAAGTTATTTTATTTGTGCGATTTTGTCGTACGACACAACGCTTTTCAAGCCTGTTGATTGGCTATAGGGTAGAGAGATCGTAGGACTTCTCTGTCCTACACGTATTTGTCGTATGACACAACGCACAAATAAAATAGCACCCTGAGTCACTAACTTTTTAGAAAACTTGTTAGTATACATCGCATGCAATTTAAATTTATGTCCAATCGTGTCAATATCTCTCGTTCAACTCATCCACCCCGTTCGTTTTGTCTGTCTCATTTTCTCTTCCATATACATGTAATACATACACACACATATATAATTTCTCTAATACGAAGATGCACGATGAGTGCGTTCGTCTATGTTGGTCGAGTGTGCTCGAGCATCGCTCGCGTATACGACGCTCACGTATACGATTCTGCGTGCGTGTGCATCCAAGGGGTGCGTCCGTGTCTTGGTTTACCGAGAGTAAATGAGTACGCGGCAGTCGCAGGATGGTTGGTAAAAACAGTGGCCCTCCTTGCCTACCCTTTCCTTCCGCCTCTACCGTCCTCCGACCCCTCTGGTACCCCTCTGGTCCTCCAGCTACCCTCTTACACGTCTCCCTCGCGACTCTCAAACCCCCGGCGACTCTCAACCGCCGTGTGCCCCCCACCCGCGCGCGTTCCTTCCGCGCGCCGCTTCTTCCCTCGTTTTCCTTACCTTTCCGATATTCCACTCCCAGCAAGCACGCGCGTAGACGTAAGACTCATTCGTCTTAAATCCTGGAGAGAAGCGACGAATTATTATGCGAGCTGGAGCGAGGTCGCGCGAGCAGCAAAACGCGGCAATCCTATCGCGACGACACTTTTGTTTGATGCATCGTAAAGTGTAGCGGTATAAAAATCCTCATCAAGATAGAGAGTAACATGTTTGGCTAATTGAATAATTAATGTAATTAAAAATGCCTTTGAAAAAATAATATTGTTGTATAATAGTAAAAAAAAGATGTTAAAATGGTACTACTCAGCATCCATTAAAAAATGGATAATTCCTTCGTTTGATAACGCATGTAACTGTTTTTTAATTGCACCTTCGTTTGCACGAAACTAGAAATCCTGCATAATTAAGATCTCAGTTTATTTAGTGCAGCAGTTCGCATTAATTCACGACACATGTGGAAATATTTAATTAAAGTTCTTGCATTTCGGCGTATACATATATATATATATTACATACTAACGTTATATATTAATATGTAGAATATGTAGAATATGTATGGAAATTTACTATTAATCGTTTATTTAAAATTGTTCATTTTTATTTAATTAAGCCGCGTTAATTAAGCGTGATAAAAATCTATGTATTTAAAGTATGGAAGTGACATATGCACGTGTGACATTACAATCGCTGTACATTGTCCGCTTATCCATTAGGGGTAGTGAAATTAGAAGGATCTCAAGGGTTGTCAGGCTAATAACGCATGCTAGTCCAGATGTTCGTATATTTATATAGAAGGATTAACAGTGATGATAAAAGTCGCGTATCTGTATCTGTTATAATGCTAATTGGTTCTTATCACATTGCATCAACCAAAAACATTTTTGCTTAGAGCATTTATTTTATTATTAGTTTCTGTATATAATGTAGAAATCATATAATTGTTTTAAATTAAACACAATAAAATCAATAATAAACTTAATAATAAAAGCCATGAGTGGAAACGTTCAAAGTTAAGGTTTATATTTTTAGTATTAAGAAAAATTGCGCTAATTGATAACTAGCGTCGACTCCTATTGCCTGTAATATATTTTTATGGTTTCATTAATTGTTTTAATTAAAGGAGTCTATAAAAACTTATTAGTTTTTATTAATTTATAATTTATTATTGTTAATAATAAAAATTGGATATTTACTTATAATTTTATTTGTAACGATTCACATTTGTAAGGAATCACAACGAATCATCATACTTTAAATGATTCTGCATCAATAAAATTTTCGTGGCAAAGAAAAGTTTTTCCAATACTTTAATCAAATAACTTAAAGCGTTGTTACCTCGTTGTCCTTCTAAAACTGCGTTTATTAATGAATCGTTCGCAAAGCACTGCTTCAGCTTTTAATCAGTCCGCTTTGCACTTCTAGATAAATCTTAATTGTATCTTTCGAGCTGTTTTGCAGCGAGACCGCTCCCTTCGGCTCTCAGTCGCTCGTACGCAAACTCCTTCGAGAGCCGCCGCCGTAAACAATACGTCCATTATAAAGTTCAATGAGGATCATCGGTAGGTCCTCGTGAAAGCTGACGAGTACGAGAGTGTGTAAGTGAGAAATAAAAGTGGAAATCACATAAACGTATTATAGGGGACTCTATGTCACTTGTGATTTATAAAATCAAAAACTAATTTCAGAATTTAAAACTATTAAGTATATATACATAATCACATAATAATAGTTAAGATCTCGTCAAAGTATCCAAAGCTTAGGCTTAGAGTACACTCGATAGTATCAATTTTCAAGAACAACTCTCGATAGCAAAACTCTCCGTTGAATATAGAGTTAGGAGTGACCCTTAAGAAGTGTCCACCTACTTACTTTATTCTCCAAGAGTTACAGTCCATAAAACTTTCCAATACACACACTTACTTAAAAGTAATTTTCTAAACGGTAGCTTTCAAAATTCTTCAAAATATACGCGTTACATCTTACGTAGCAAAAAAATCGTTAAAATTAAGTATAGTTAAAATCACGTATCCTACGATAAGTTCTAGTTCATTTCTACGAATTTCCGTTCGCATTGAAAAAATTAATGGATTATTGAAAATTGCATTTTTAATGTCCAAGTACATAACCGGGATTGAAAACTGCAATCGTTTTTAATGTCCAAGTATATCACCGAGTTTCTTAATTCGTCACACGATGTATAGGAAGCGAGAATGACTATCTCCTTGCCCATCCAAGTGTAAACACATGAGAACGTGCACGCCACGCAGAGATGGGACACACACACACATATACACGTATTCCTGGCAGTTCGGTGGCTAAGGAAACGGAGAACGCGTGTGAGGGCGCGAGGGAGAGATAACGACGGAGTTGCAAAGGGGCAAGAGCAAGGGAATCAGGACGGAGAAAGAGAGGGAGGGAAAATGAGAGAGAGAGAGAGAGAGAGAGAGAAAACGAGAAAGAAGAAACCCCACGATAGAAGCGCGGAGGGTGCGAGAAAGCAGAGAAGAGGGTGGTAAGCGAGGGTGGCACGAGAGAGTGGATAGGGTAGCTAAGACGACCGGCTCCCAAGTAATTATAAAATGCAATCAATACTTTACATATTTTTCACGCGAGGTGGAGGGTCGCCTTCTCACCCTCTTTCCCTGGATCTCCTATACAAGTTCTCTTGGTCCCCTTTCTTCTCCGATCTTTAGACGTCATCTAATGTGTGCGAGAAAATAATCATGGTGACAGAACTTATTAAAGCGAACTGAACGTCGCTGAGAAAAAGGAAAACATGTTAAGCAGTTATTAGCAGTTACTACTCTCATTACTCAAACGATCGTATTTTCATTTAATTATCATTTCCGTGTCACGTCATAATTTTCTACTTAATCTTTACCATATAAAAAGTTGGTGATAATTAATAAATATCTCAACGATAATTATAATTATTGCGTTTGACATCAAACCGCGTCGGATCTACGCATCAGGCTTTCTACAAATCAGATTACATTTAACAGAAACTTTCTTTCCTTTATCTCCGAACGTTTCGTATGTTTATATTTTTGTGTTTTACCTTTTGCGTAGGTATTGTTTATCCGCACGTTAATCTGAATTGTAATATACGCATAAATATATTTAAAAGTTTTCTTATTATTTCACATTACTAATTAAAATTTTTAATGATGAAAATATATTTACTTAAATAAATATAGGAAGAATTTATAACCATAGGCATCTATTCCTTATTGGCCCTTGGAGCTATGAGACCTAACATTGTTAAGATGTAAAGGGAGAACACGCGGTCTACGTAAAATAAGTCTCTATCGAACAGTAATAAATGCGCATCGTAAAATAAGCATTAACTTTCTGCGCTAATGATATGACGCGAATAAAGCAATATTAAAAATAGTGATACACAATAATAACAGTAAGCAATTGAAAGCGCGCAAAAAATGTACACCAAAATTTGGAAGAGTCAGAAATCTATCAAAAATAATGACTATAAATAAACATTATTTATTATCAACGAAATGAAATTACTGGACTGCAATTATTAATATGTAACGTACAATATTTGTTAATAACTTATAAAAAAATGTGTATTGTTTAAAATATTAATATATACGAACATATGATATATAATTTTTGAAACTTTCTGAGATTAGTCCGATTGTATGCGAATTGAATATGCGCCAGAGAATTCGCTTTTAAGATACTTTTGAGTAGATCTGGCGCCCAACCCTATATATGCACTTCGCGTCGTGACGCATTCGTTCTCGCGAGAGAAGAGAGAACCGGCAGAATGAGAAACGTTGAATAAGTTAGAAGCTGAAAAGCGCGGCACTCGATCGCATCGCTAATTACGCCTGCACAAATGCAATGCGATACGCAAGGAGAAGGACGAATTCGTGACTGAGAATGCAACGTTCAAAAATGAACGGACAATGGGAACGGTCGGAGGAAATAATGCAAATCCGCGGTACCCGAAACAATAACCCTCGAGTGTCGGTCGAAAACTCTCTTACAATTTCTACCCCTGCCTGACTCGTCCTACCTTGTGATCAAGAGTGAGATAAAGGAAAAAGGAAACAGAGTGACGCAATCGTTTTTGACCCTCATCATCGAGTCCATTAGTGAAAAGTTAAACTAACCTTGACAATTTAAAACGCAAATAGGCATATTGGAACGTATAATATATGTTGCAATATGTTAATTTTATAACAAATAGATAACGATTCAATTAATATTCGATCAATATCTGATTGATAGTATCGAAGATTTAATTAATATAATTGATATCCAAGACTGTAAATCACATTACAAGCGAAATCGCGATGCTTCATAATATTGTAAGCTTAATTAGAAAATCTAATTAATATATAACAACAATATTTTTATTAATTAATAGAAAATTAATGCAATGAAAATAAAAAATATATATGCAAGTAGGAATTATATTTTAAATTAGGTGTTAAATGTGATAAATAAATATCTGTCTCTTCGAGATGTGTGTGTGCATGTTTGCGCATGTGTAAAGAATTAATTTATAGAGTTAATTATTCGATAAAAAAGAGAAAAAGAGTTTAAAAACAAAATAAAAATAATAGATAAAGACATTAATTATTAATTTCAAAATCTAAATATAATAAATCCGATTGTGTTGTTTCTCTTTAATCATTAATACTCGATCAATGTAAATATTCACCAGTGTTCGAGGTTGCATAAAGTGCTCCTAAACTTTTCAGAACTATCGCAGCTGCTATCGATATCCCACGGCTGTTCCATCTTCGCCCAGTATTCCTCGATACCACTTACGCTTCAAAACTTTCACCTGAGTTTCAACGATAAGATTATTTATATGATACGATTGATATTACGAAGCAATATAGATTCAATGATATTAATTAATTAATTAAGAGATTTTTATATATTATTTATCTAATTAAATTAAAATTTTACTTTCCTTATTCTTAATTTTTAAAAATCCTATTTATTTTAAAATTTACATATTTACTTACAATTGTCATGCAATTGCTCCAATATTAACGATGCTATGCAGATGTGTGTGTGTCGTCGTATTTAAGGATTAATTCGATATCGTTTATAGTGACTCAGCCTATTCTCAAAAGTCCAAGTGACAATTTCTAATGAATCAAGCCATCCAGATACATGTTTTTCTACAGAAGAAACTGTCACGTGAATCAGACGAGATTGATAACAAACTCTAATCAACGAAACGTGCCGGGGTACTTTCGACGCGTTTATAGTACGCGCGTCCTACGACGCGAATGTATATACATTCATCCCTCTGATTAATAGTCGAACGTTACTCCTCGCGGATACCTACGGTGCCCCTTGCCCTCTCACCTCACTCCTCCAGGCTACTTCCTTGCAACCACCCGCGAAAGTAAGTAGTGAGTGAGCGGCATTCAAGGGTTAGTGACTGTAGGGATGCGGGGGTGGAAGATGGGGGGAGGAGGTGGGTGGTAGCTCCGACGGCAGGCAGAGAGTAAGAGTAGGAGGACTCGCGCGGCCGGGTGGTGGGTGATGGTGCCGATGGGTGGCGAAAGGGTGGTTGGGTGGGTACACCGAGGGTACGGCCAGATTTTAACGATTCCTCTGCCACGGAGTCTTAAGAGAAAGAATGGCGGGGATGGGTGAAATGAGAGGGGAATGTCGGGGGTAGAGACGAGGGTGTTCAGGGGTGTGGGTATATGGGCAAGGGACGGCGTGGAAAGAAGAGAAGGGCGGCAGAGGGTGGTAAAGGAAAAGACGACGCGAGGTGGAGAACGAGAAGGAGGAGGATGGAAGGGGAGGAGGAGGGGGAGGGGGGAGGGAGAGACTCGCGGTGGCGGTCGGCAGGCGGGCGGGGGAGCGAAGGGGGAGGCGAAGGACGCGAAATGAAGAAATTCTATCTACATTTCCAACCCTTCATGCAGCGTCTTACCCCCTTCGCATCCCTCGGTCTCTTTCTCTTTTCATCCTTGCGCGTTGCAAGCTCCTTGTCCTTCGTCTTCTTCTTTTCTCCTTCTTCTTCTGCCACTTCGCTTCTACTTCCGCAGCCGTGCTTCGTTCCTTCAACCGCCAAGGCCCCTTTCCGCCCTCTCGTCCTCTGACATCCGCCATCCCCCCGACGGTCTCCTTCTCTCTGCGCGATGTCCCCTCGATCCGCGCTCCCGCGGGCAACCACCCCGCTGAGACAATACGACCAGCTCGACCCTCTACCTCCCCCTCGTCTGTCCGTCTTCTTCTTCTCCTTCTTCTTCTTCTTCTTCTTCTTCTGCTTCTTCTTCCGCTTCTTCCGCTTCCTTCTCGCGACTCTGTACTACTCCTCTCCCTACGTACCCATTCTCCTTCAAGTCACTCTAACCCCTTGAAAACCGGCATCGCCACCACCCGCCCACCACCATCACCATTGCGACTAACAGAGAGTATACGGTAGGGTTGCTTCGGTGCTTTCATTCTTTCCTTATCATCTACCCTTCCCTCCCCCTCCCCCCACCCCTTCCTCCCATTTCCTCTCAACCCTCGCGCCACTGTCCCCCTCGCGTACAACTGCGCTCGGCACCACTTCTTTCCCTCTTCTTAAATACAAAAGCGAAAATTTTGCTTATTAGAATATTTCCAGGAGGCGCTCTTCCCCGCAAACCTGTTCGCCACCAACCCCCAATTCCCCCTCGTCTCTTAGTCTTTAGCGAGAGTTCGCGCACTCAAGTGTGACGGCACCGGGAGCTGTGTCGGTGTTGTTGGATATCTTCTCTCGTTTCTGGCCGCGGCACGGCGGACGACCGGTTGGCGGCCATTACTATGATTGTACGCGCGCGTAACTTTAATTATTATTACGCGGCGGGGCCCCTCTGCCTCGAACGGCAGTCCGACCTCGACCGTATGACAATAAGGCGCACCGGCCCAAGTACTTTGTTCGACCAAGTGTGTAAGTAGATCTATGAGCCCGCACGTGCAAATGAATCTGTGAGTGTGCATGTAAATGCACCAACTCATCTCATCTGATGCACAAAGCTGGATTGAGATTTTTCGCGTTAGTTGTCCACATCGAGAACACCTGAACGATGGACACCCTCCTTTTTTAATCCTTCCATTAAGGAGAGAGTGTTACCTCCTTTTATCCTTCCCCATTCTTTTCAGAAAGTCAATCATGCAATGCATTACGTAGGAATGAGCAGGTTATAAGACGAAACGAGAGAGGTAATTAAAATACAATAAGTTTTTCTATAAAATTATATAATAGACAATATAAAATATTGATTTTATAATGAGAATAAAATAATAGAAATATGGAATAAAATAATGATTAATATTTCACACCTTACGTAATCTTTCTCATAAAATGTTATAAAACATCATGTTTTTATTATTAATGATAATAACTGGCGAATCGCGCAACGAACACGTCAACATTTCTCTGATAATGACGCCATTCTTCCTCGACTGCTCGCTAGAAGACAACCACGGCGGTCGCATGACTTGCGAAATCGCGATGATGGATGTGACTTGCGAAGCGTATTGCATCCGTGCGCAACTATGGCAGAGCAAAAACTTCACACACTAATTTATAGTCGCAGGAAACGCGAGGTGCGCTTGTCCCTTGCATTTCTTATTTTTAGTTATCTAACGCCTTCGGAAAATTAAGGAAGATCGTCTGCTTGCTTTCAAAATTTCGATTCGCGTATCGCTTTTTAATAGGAAAAATTATCTACATTAATCTAAAGCGTAACTACTGGTGCTGATAAATCTCAAGATTATAAATAAAGTAACTTTTTCTTTCTTGCTAATGTTATAATAGCTTGCAAGTTATATATAGTTCCCTTACTTTAAAAGTGACACAACTCAAAGAATAAAGTTTTTTTTAGAAAAAGAGAGAAACTATTTGTTTAACTTAACAGAAAATTATTAATTAATCAAATAATATCGGTACAAAGAACATATTTTTAAAAAACAATGTTAAATGTTATTTTTGTCATCTTCGTTTATAACTTTTAGAAACCATTCTTTTTAAATAGCAATAACTTTGATATCTTACAAAATTATAACAAATCCGAAATAATTTATCAAATGTGATATAATTCGAAATATCATCAGCAGTTTATAATACATTTATCTTGAGCTAAAGTGACTAAATTCAAAATAAAAGAATTGCTTCTTAAAATTATCTTATCTCTAAATATTTTCTGTATAGGACTCTCTTTCTTAATTTTTTACAATAATAACACGACTCAAAATATGTCGCTCTTATAGATGGTACTATGATCTCTTTGAAAACCCCTTAAAACTGATACAAGTGCTATTTGACGGACTGTGAAATTAATTTACCTTTGAATTATTGATTTGATGAAAGTAATTTTTACCTAACTCATTCATAATAATAACTCAAAAATTACATTTTTTGAAGTTATCACTTTTGAAGTAAGGAACAGTACAGTATCTGATAATTTTTCAGAACACGGTAAATTTATATGTCGATGTGCAATGTGTGTATACTGGGTGTATATGTACGTGGAGAGAGGTAGAAGCGAAGTAAGAAGTCACTATCTTCGTTAGGATCCTAAAAGGAGTCAGTCCCGATTCTGCTAGGTAACCGAAGAAAAGCAGTGTGTGGAGACGGGGGTGGAGGGATCTCTCTCGCTCTCGCGAATGCAGCCGACGCTCCTCTCGAGTGGCGCAAAACCCTCGAAATAAAGCTGGGCGCGATGTAAGATACTGAACGACAGGGGTGGCTGTGCTGCCGCTGAAAGAGAGAGGGCGAGACTGCGACAAACAATGGAAAGGTAGTCTTCGCGGACAATAGCTCGTGTGGAACAAACACATCTTACCCATTCGCCGTTTCTCAACCTCCGCCTTCCCTCCCCCTTCTACCCCATCGTCCGTTGACACACAGAGCGCTTCCGAGTATCGAAGGGACTGCATTCCCTCGCAATGTGAATGTCGTGCAGCATGCTTACATTTTTAAGCCTTAAAAGCTCTAATATTTCTATGCATTATGCGTGCACGGATGAACAATGCGAACCATAAATGAGCACAGCGACAATGACGATCGGCCATCGTTTTTCGGCATCCATCCATTCAAAATGCGGGACTGCATTCGCGGACAGTTCGTGATGCGAGCAGTGTATTGTATGGAATATTTCGGGGGAAAATTATTTTTTTTTCTCTGAATTTTTTCGTGACGCACGCGGTTGTCTCGACTTGTCTGAAGAGCGACTCGTGCCCGTCCATCGTTTTCACGGTCGTCGAGTCCGATGAACTTTTTCCTCTTTTTTTTCCTGGCAACTTTATCGATGATTCTCTTCCGCATTGTGATAAGCTTAAAGTAAAGTACATGTATATCTTACACATTATTTTAAGATTACAAAGCTCTTATCTAATGTAACAATTTCTTAAATATATGTATTATATAGTTTTATCGATATCGCAAAGCAGTATTGGATATCAATTTAATATTGATGGATACTTCGAAAATTTTAATCCGCGATAAAATGAAAAATATATATATTTTATGATCAATTACCAGCACATTTACATTTGTAAAAATTAAAGAAGTTGTAAATGTTTCCAAGAACCTTTTGAAGACTGCTCGCAACTGCTGCGAAAGACAAGAGAGTTCTCGAAAGAAAGGGAAGACATTTTGGAAGAAAAAGGACTTTCGCGCACATTCTAAGATTCGGAATCTCGTCTTTAACCCCAACCTCCACCCTCTTGGTATTCGATGTAATTCCACCACGTACCTACATCGCCTCGGGTGCCTTCGGCCTTTAGAGGTTGCGAGGGAGACTCGAAGCTACGAGGGAGAGAACGTCGCAGCGGGATGAGAGAAAAGGAGAGGATCAGTGCTACGTGCACGAGGCGAGTTACGTAGAAAGGGAAAGGGTTACCTCGGTCTTAAGTGTAAAAGATTATCGAGAGGCAGCGCGGCTTTAGTATCGGAGGAACCGTAGACGACGACGACGACGACGACGAGGACGACGACGACAGCCCGTCACTCTTTCCACGAACGGGGGGATAAGCGTGATGGGTGAGAGGAAGAGAAAAAGAAAGAGAGCGAAAGAGAGAGGGAGAGAGAGAGAAAGAGAGAGAGAGTGAGTAAGTAAGAGAGAAGGAAAGAGTGGCTGGTGGTGGCTCACCGGTAAGAGAGTCGGGGGTACGGAGCACGAAATGAGGGTTCCTGAGTTTTTGCCAGGCGATCAATAAAAGTCTCTGTGCTCTCCTCTTATACTTGTCGTATAACGAAGTAGGCTGGCTGCCTGTAAGGGGTTTGGGTGCGTGGCCTGGTGCGTGCATTAATTCCACCTCCGCCACCTCCGTCCATCTTTCTCTCGCGCTCACTCTCGCTCAGTCTCATCCATTCCAAGGGCCAGACCCAGCTCCTTGCTTCCTCCTACGCGTTTTCTCCTTCTTTTCCTCGTGCCCTCCATTCTCCTCAGACTCGTTCAGACTCCTCCACAGTGCCCATACTCTGCTTTTTCCTCCCCTTCATCTTGCCGCTTCGACTCATCAACGCTCGGTGCCTATGAGAGCACGCAGCCGGATACGATGAAAAAGAACGATGTGACGACGGCGGTAGTATGGCAGTCCTCTTTGGAACAAGGCACGAAAAATGTCATGTTCCAAAAGACTTATTCTTAATTTTTACTTTCAAGTTTTTAGATTAGTTTTTTTTATTCATCATGTCTTTTTGTTATTTCTATTTTTTTTAAAACAGGTTTTGTATCTATAAATGTGTTAAGCCGCTACTGGGATTTTAAGGCATGAAATTTAAACTTTAAGTCTTAAACATAAGCAGTAAGGAAATCAACATGTTGGATTGGCTATTGCTTACGTTATGGACTCTACTGTGATTGGTCAATTTGCTTATTGCATACGTTTTACTGATTAAGTTTTTTTATGTGCCATGGCCCTTGAACCGTAAGAACTTTAATAATTGACTAATCATAGTCGATTATTCTTTTCATATTTGATTGTGATTGATCAACTTCTTACGGTTTAGCAGTGCTAGGATTTAGTTGCATATTTCGGCCATTTAGGCTACGCGCGGATTGGTGAAGTAAGAGACAGGAACCAAGCTGAAAATCGACCGAAATGTGCAACTAAATCCCAGCTCTGGTTTAGAGCTTAAAGCTTAAGATTTATGCCTTAAAATCTCATTGTAGACGGTGCTTTATATAAATATTTATCCATTGTTGAATAAAACTCACAAAGTGTAGTCTTGATTGTCAAACACATTTCATTGTTAATCATACCTTCGTCTGTATTGAATTATGATATACATTGAAAAACTTAATTATTCAAAAGACAATCCTCACTCACAAGACAAGACTCACTCATAAGAATATTTGCCCATGAGAGTACTGAAAACAAGAAGTCCTTCTTTATTAGTGAATTAGGGAATGTCAAGGAATTAAATTTTTTGCTACATTTTTTACAATATTTCTAACAAATGAAAATTGGACAGTTTTTAAATAATCTTGTATTTCGTACACGTTTATTTTATTATTTTTACGCGCGTGTATATGTAACATCGATAAATGTATCGATATCTGTAATTATCACGACGTTGCGACACCATCTCGTTGCCGCCAACTTTCTTCCTGATGAACCGCCTGGTCGCGCACACAACTTTCTCGACTCTGTTCGCTTCGCTTAGTTCCGTCTTCCCTCATATGTAGTATAATATATGTTGTAGTTACAATTCGAATATAGATAATTTCGCACGCAAGATATGATACTGCTCGTTCATTGTTCAAAATGGTAAAAACTTTCGTGAATAAAATTGGATGCATAAATTCTTCAGTGTTGGCGATGTTCGATAATGAAGTATTACTCGTGCCTAAGTAACCGTGTAATCAAGACATTCGCGCTGTCTTTTTCCCCCGAGAAACATGATTAAGAGATTGCGCTATGCTAGCTGCAGACTTTACTGCGAGAGTCCGTAAACTGGACACCCGCCAAGACACACGCTGCGTTAGGATAGATACTGAAACGAGGGTTGAAAATCAGGAAGCTCGAGAACCATTAATCCTGCTGATATAATTTAGCCAGATTACATTGCTAATGCAATTTTTAAGATATACTTTTAAAACGTAAAACGTAGTCATATCCGCTACAATATCATTGAAATTAATGCGAGTTTTGAAATTTCCTATACATGTATCCAATCAGTCTCGTTTCTCTCACTGAGAAGTGATCTCTTTTATTTTTTCAAACATATATATTTTGCTTAATCTAAATTTATATATCAAGTTTAAATATAAAGTATAAGATTTAAATATAAAATTAATAAAAATACGATATAATTGATAATGTCGAAACTTCCGAATGATTCGTTTAGCATCTTTAATTACGCGTAGAAGAAGATTTCAATTTTTTAGGAAGGTGTAGCAGATGGGAAGTTTGTCCTCGCAAAAATCCTTCGCAGCGTGCCGTCAAGAACGGTCGCAAAATTTATGGCGGCCCCGCGCCGCCCGTGCCGGAACTTCGCGCGAGCATAACGCGCCTCGGGATGTTCTCCGTGTAAACCTCAACGGATGCCGCGATCCGATCTCGTTTCGCTTCTTCTTCTACTTTTTCTCACACCCCAACATCCGTGTCCTCCTCCACCTTCCCTCGTCCCTGAGTCTTCGGCGCGTCCTCCGGGCACCGACACGCTCGCCGAGTTACTATACCGCATCACGCGATCACCACCGTTCACCCTCACTTTATCCTTGTCCCCCTCAACGTGAATTCTGTCGCGCATCCGTAAAAGTAAGGACCATAAAACTGCGGAGCTTGTAAATACTGCTTAAATCAACGGCGGGCTACTGGCGGTCATCGATTCTCGATCGCTCTTCGTGAGAGATAAATAGCGCGCGTGTCTCTCATGTCGCGACAAGATGATTTGTTCGACGGTTCGTTCTCATTGTTTAACGTTCTCGGCCGACGTTTTAGATTAACGAGACGTTTGAGTCACCGGACCTATACTTAAAGTATTATCTTGCCCAACAGTTAAGTGTAAAATTGCGTTAGGACAATCGGAGACGGAACGTCGCAAGTAATTTCGACGTTACGCATTTTTTTCTTCGTAAACTGTTAAAATGTCATTTTTCTAATCATATCAAATTTTGATTTCGATAGAGCAGTAATCGCGAGTATTCCAGCATTAGTGACGAAATTGTGTTATTATTTTTGGCACACAAAAAGAAAAATTTAATTTTATATTCATCTCAAAGAATTCAAATTTTGCGTTAAGTTTAGAAATATTGGGATCTTTGTTTGTTTTTGTAATAAGAAGCGTTTCTCATCTTATTTGCCATTTATTACAATAAAAAATAATTAATTATAAATTGTTTATTTAAGTTGTTATTTAAAAGTAAGACAATATACGATAAAATCCTTTCGTATATACGCATATTTTATTCTATATTAAGAATAAATATTATAAGATGTTAAACTTAATTCCTGCCGTTTTTCGTCTCCAAAATGGATTTGTTTCGAAGGGAAATATCTTAATCAAAGTATTAATAAAGTATTATTAATTAGTAATAAAGTAGAAAATGGAGGAAATTACTTTGATTAAGGTATTCATTCATCTTCCCTTCGAAACAAATCAATTTTGGACACGAAAAACGGCAGGAATTAAGTTTAACACCTAATATTTTAATTTGAAAATGAAATTGTGTCATTATTTTTGGCCAAGGAAAAATTCAATTTTATATTCATCTCAAAGAATTTAAATTTTGCGTTACTTTTAGAAATACTGAGATCTTTGTTTATTTTTGTAATAAGAAGCGTTTTCCATCTTATTTTTCGTTTATTACAATAAAAAATAATTCATTATAAATTGTTTGTTTAAGTTGTTATTTAAAAGTAAGATAATGTACGATAAAATCCTTTCGTATATATACGTATATTTTATTCTATATTAAAAATAAATATTATTTTAATTTGAAAATGATTTGCATAAACTTTGTGTATGAATAAAACAACTTTTCATCCGAACGCAACAATTGCGACGCGAGAACGCTCGTACGGATTAACGGCAGGGAGGGGAACAAAAATACACTTCGAGTGATCTACTCCTTCCGGTCCGATCTCTTTTCTCATGCTTCGGACATTGAGCATCGATCGGGATTTACTGGACCGTCGCGCATTGTCTGCTTTCACAGTGTTCTTAGGATACGCAGCCTTTGAAGCGTGCATCGTGGCATTGTCGCTTTGAAAGAGATTGGCCTACATATATTGCACGTCGAAGTCTGCACGCTTCCTTTTCCAAGGACAGGACTACACTTCTACAAAAAGTCGGTTTGCGCATGTCTTCGCATACAATATTAAATCTTCCTGCAATTAATCTGTTCAGTATATGTTGGCATTTAACGATCGCACGATTCAATATAATTATCATAATTATTGAATTATTCTGAAATAAACATCCGTTGAATCGCTCGAAATAACATGTGACATTAAATGAAGATATAAAATGTATGTCAATTTATTTAAACTGAATTTGTATAGCTTAATGTTGTAAATTAGTTCTCTGATCTGAAAGCGTCTCTGTCTCACACTAGTACATTTATAAAACACACACACACACATTTGTCAAGTCTTTAAATTATTTGCATGTAGCATTTATTTTTCCTGAATTTTTTTTAGCTTAATTTTTAATTTCTTTATTCTTTTTATTTATTTTTATTCTATTTTTATTTTGTTTTTCTTAATATCTTATTATTTTATTTAATCGTTCCTGAATGTAATAAATATATTATAAGCTATATCTCAGCGTTTGAGAGGATGTCATCTTGTATAGAGCGCGTTCAATAAATAATGATCTCTCTGTCTCTCTCTCTTTTTCTCGTTTTCTCTCTCTTTGCGCTTCCTAAACCTTATCGATATAAAATTATCAAATTAGATCCCTACGAGAAGTGCGAGAAATCCAATTTGCCACCACGTCGATCCCTTCGCTAAATAAAAATGGTACTTTAATTCTCACGTCGACTATCCCGTTGATACGATCGCACGCGTGAAGAGATAGTCTCGTTGGAGAACATACATTTGGCCTGTCACGCCGCTCGACCGCGGACTCGCGTCGACTTTGTTCGAAAGACGAGGAACGATCGAAGTCTCGAGTCTGCGATGCGACTCGGCTCTGCTCGTACCGATCGGATTATCGATAAGTATTTAAGCGCGGTGGAACGACAGCCGGCGCGGAGGCCAGAGTGAGAATTAACGAAAACGTGACTCGGCGTTGACGCGATGCGCCATGGCGCTGCCCCCCGCGACGATTCTGGGTAATTAATTCACAATGGGGCGCTGGGCGGCCTCCGATCGTCTCATCTTCTTTCTCTCTCTTTCTCCCCCCCCCCCCCCCCCCCTCTCTCTCTCTCCTTTCTCTCTTTCTCTTCTCATTCTCATACAGCATACCTAATATACGAATCTTCTTCACCCTCTTGATGATATCGATCGCGGATACGATTTAGTTTCGTTCTTCTCTCGGCGTACGTACGCGCGCGGTCGCTCTCTGTAAAGATTGAGTATCGAGGATCGATTTCGTACGTGCGCAAACGCCCCCGGGTTCTCTCCTCACACCGATATATGGACACGCCGATAAAAAGCGGATTTAAGTGTTATCTAAACGACCATAACATACACTACCACATGATTCTTCTCGTAATCGCAGGCGAGAGCGAATTTTCGCTGGCATCATTGCTCGATAATAATCTTTAACAGATGAAGATTCAGATAGCGAAAAGAAATTCAAGTAGATAGTAGTCATCGATATATAGTACTGGATAAAGCATAGAATCAAAACTATCGTGATATAGATATAAAAAGAGAAAGATGTGTGTGAGCGATTCATTATACAGATCAAAAGCCATGAGGCATTTAATTAATTTTATTTACGCATGAGTTGATCTGAACGGAGATGCGTTCAGATTATTAATTTTACGTAAAATACATAAGGAAACAATATTTATTAATTTTACATAAAGAAACCATGTTTATTAATTTTATATTGTATATAATTCCGATTTTAATCGTTTGTAATACGCAGTGTCTTACACTTACATTATAATTAAGCCCTATGCATATATATAATGAAAATAGTATTTAGACCAAGAATCTATATTAAATTTTAGGAACAAAAAATTAAGAGTATAGATTAAATGTAACATACAATGAATACAAATAAGGTATAGGACATTATTATATGCCTGTTCTTTTTGGTTTCTCTCCAGGAGGAAAGAAGAGGAAGAAAGATGAACTAGTGCAAAAGTTCAGCCAAAAAGAACAGGCCTTATATATTATATTGTGGCGATTGCATTACCACAGATATTTCAATACGCGAAATCAGTTATTGGGAGACGAACACACAGACGCACAGATACATACACTTGACGTACAAACAGCTGGTAGCCAGAGTTGCATACGAATACGTTGGCCGGAAGAATGAGGACAATAGCCTTTTAAATTCGTAAATTTCTTGCGATGGTTTTTTCATTCTTGTCTTTATATCGGTCGCATATACTAGGATAAAGGCTGGACGAACGACAATTCGAAACGCATCTGTAAAACGGGATTTTATTAATCTGCATGTATACTATAATTTTACATAGAAATTATTGTGATCAAGCGTTGTAATATTATTTAAAGTTTTAAAGCATAACGACGATAAGTGATAAATATACACGCGTAATAATATTGTGAAGGCATAGAAGTTGCTAGAAAGACGCGAAGAGACTAGAAGCAAACGTGAGGTCAAAAAGTCGAGAGAATGAGTCGACTAACTGCCGTAAACTAATAGAGACATGCTCCGAGAGCCTCGCCAATTCCGATTATGTTATATTTCGTTGTGTTTTAATAAATCTTTTGTCGATTGCTCTGACATTAAATCTATTTTATTACTGATAACCACCGAGCTCTTAAAATACCCTAAAATATATTTTATTTGTATCCATTGCACGTTACGTTTTATCTCTGTTTCTAATTTTTTATTTCTCTAATATTCATTCCTGTTCCTAATATTCTTCCATTGTGTACAGAGCCTTACTGATTGAAAGGAACATGCTGTTCCTCTTTTCCTTAAACTAATACTCTTTTCCTTAAACTACTAAGGACAATAATAGAAAGGAAGTTCCGTTGATCATATATTTTTTTTCTAGGTCCGCTAAAGATCAAAGAAATTTTGCCGTACATTCCGTCCAGTACTACATATCGATGGACGTGATGATTCTTTCACTATTTGCGAATATATGATGGCCGTTCGAGGAAGATTTAATTATGCAATAAAAATTTATTCTGTGCTGTTCTAAGATCTTTTCCAGCAGTCGACTATTGCATCCTCGATTATTATCCGTCTCGATGAATTAATTTATATGCAAGTAGCGTTTATAATGTAAAAAAAACATAATTATAAAATGTTATCTCGCGTTGAATTTTTAATTTAATAAAAAACATAGTTTTATATGTGAAACAAAAGTTTCTATTTAGTTTTTCGTAATTAAATATATCCTACTTGAACAAATCTATTTATTTTTATATACTCGTAATCACGCGTCACGACAAATATTTAATTAAAAAACTTAATTCAGTAGTACGGAATTGTTTATGTAAATATTTTTATCTCAGGAATTTTTGTGTAATCGAATGCGTCCAATTTAACATACATATTGATTATCGTGATTCTTGCTCATGACTGACTTTCAATAGCATCCTGATAGCCACTGATGACCAGTGTTACTAAAATTTTGAAATCATTTGTAAAAAAATAAATACAATTTAATATAAAATTATTAATTATACATAAATAGCTAAATAAAATATAAAATGCGCAATTCAATGCCCATAAGAATATATTTAATCATATGTTTTTATTATTATAACAATAAAAATTCTATCGTAATCTACATGGTAAGACATAAAATGTACTGCACGGACAATCTATTAACTAAACCTCTTCATTTTCATGTGCATATCCCATAATTTTGGAGTGTTATTAACATGATCGTAAATTCTTGATTTTTTCTGCTACGGTATGAATAATAAATGAAACACATCTACGAGGCCAGTGAAGCACGTGGCACCACGATAACAATGCTTGAACTGACCTTAATGATTAGAATAGTCTGCACGTACCACACGTTCGAGTCTCAGTTTTCATTCACTATGCACGCATATATGCTTCGAATACATGTACTTGGTTACTTATTACAACACGGAGAGGAAGAATTTTGCTGTAGCGACAAAACATATCACTGCTGCTGCATATTTAATGTGAAAGCGATAAACTTCGTTAAAAAAAACTGTAATCAATAATTCGACATTACAGTAAACCTGATTTTTGTTAATAAAAAATCAAGTGTATTCGGAAAGCAAAAAGATACAAAGGTTTTAAATATTTTTAAAAATATATATTTTTTAATCTTTTACCGAAAATTATGTATTATTATTTTTTTGTATTACTATATATATATATATTTTTTAATCTTTTACCGAAAATTATGTATTATTACTTTTTTGTATTGTTACCATCATTATTATCCAAACACTTATTAAGTCTAGAAATTAGTTTTATATTCCCGTGTTATAAAAATCTCCCGCCAGTCCTTTGAACCACGTCATGACCTCTTCTTTTACTTCAGTATTAAACTCTTTTTCCGCTAAGTGTTTCTTAAGATATAAAAACAAGTGATAGTCTCTGGATGCAAAAGATGGATCATCATAAACTCATTTTTTCCAAAAATTTCTAAATATATGATATAAGGATAATTATCCGAGAAGGCTTAATTATGTGATGAAAATTTATTCAATGTTGCACTAATATGGTACCACTTCGTGCCATTTTAACAGGTCATAATGTCATCATAAACAGTCATGATTTGTTTATAATTTTCTGTCGAACTCCCAACTGATATAATCTTAAGAAATACCTGACCGGGAAAAGTTTGACAACGATGTTGAAGTAAAAGAAGAAATCATGACATGGTTCAAAGAATTGGAGGACGGACTACTATGATGCGGAAAAATTAAAGCTGATTCTCAGACTACATAAGTGCTTGAATAAATGGCGGTAATTATGTCTAAAAATAAAGCTATATTATATATGTAAATAATTCTCACAAGAGGATTTTGCGAGGTGTTAAATTCTGATTTTAATGAAATTTTGTATACATAAAAGTTATGTAAATAAATGAATTTAGAAACTATCAGTTGTGACAGGAAAACGACTTTAAAGAGATAAAATCACCTTTTATAAGTAAAACAATTTTTAGCTTTTTTTATTCTCAAAAACTATTCAAGATATCAAAAAAATTGTATACAAAAGTTTTATAATAAAATTACTTCTATTTACCCACGTCTATAAACAAAATATTTTTGTAAACATAAGTTTTCAAAATAATAATTTTTTTTTAATATTGTTGCCGTGGATAAATAAAAGTAATTTTATCATAAAACTTTTTGACATCTTGAATAATTTTTGCAATATAACAAAAAAAATCGCTTCATTTACAGGAAGTGATTTCAACCCTTAAAGTCAGGTTTCAATTGATATTTTATAAATTTTTATTTATGTAATCTATAGGTATGTGTACGCGAAGTTTCATTAAAATTAGAATTTTACATTATGTGAGATTTTTTTTAGTGAAAGATTTATAAATAGGTATTTTAAGAAAAATTTAAGGTCTTTATACCTTTACTTTACCATTATAGAATAGGGGTTGTATTCTAGAAAAATATCACATATGAAAATATTGTAAATATATGTTACAAATATTATTTCCTTAATATTTTCGTATGCAATATTTTTCGAGAATAAAAATTTGATCATGAGACATGCCTGGTACCCATCTCGAAAATCGGAAGTTTCAGATTCGTGTACTAGTTGAACTAATATGTAGTTTTCGCAATAAATTCTTTGCTGTATTTTTTTAAGATGCTTATTAATATTATTATTAAATTAATAAACAATGCAACTTGCAATATTATTTCCAAATTCAGTTTATGATTGCGTTTCAAATCGGTAAACAAATTAATGCGCTGTTTATAGAATTAAAAATTATATTTGAAAATTTACATATAAATATTATTAAGCACCAAGATCTATTTCGACCAAAGACAGAATTTTTTGTTTTATTTGTATTACATTTTTAATTCGTAGCGTTAATTTAAGAATTTGTTATATGTGTAGCTATATTCTACATTAATTCGAAACATTTGAAGGTAAAATTCAAACGTTTTTCTATAATGAAAGCCATGATTTCTTACAGTTCTGATGTAGAAAAACTTAAATGTATCAACGAACCTAATTTCTTCCAATGTTTTTACAGCATCTTATATTTTATGAAGTGCAACCAATTAGCGATTAAGCTAATCTCAAGGAAAGAATTAACGAGAATCATTGTTACATAGTAAGGCCTGCGAGCAAGTGATTTTCGAAGAAAGACATGCTAAATCGCTAGGTCTATTTTTTCCCTGGAACCACTGATAATACGCGTTCACCATCGTCGAACGGCCATAGTCGCTTGATAATGGTTGCACTAGTAACGTCCTTCCGCGAAATCATCAGTAACAAATAGCGGGCAAGCCACTCGAAGGCATTCTCTGCGGACCATGATGCACGCGACAAACGTGTAACCGCAAGAGAGGGAAGGCCTGTGGAGAAGGAAAAAAGTTTCGGGGGGATGTAAAGAGGGAAGGTGAACAGACGAGGAAAGAGGGAACGAACGAGCGGAAATCAAGCAACGGGAAAAAAAAGAGAGAGAGAGAACCCGCGACCATCGGGGAGGAGGGGGAGTAAAGTGCAGTGGAGAGAATCGAGAGAGGAAAAGAGGAAGAAGAATTGTCGGAGGTTGAGAAGGGGGAAGAGGAGGAGGAGGAGAAAAAGGAGGAGGAGGAGGAGGAGGAGGAGGAGGAAGAGATGGTGGAGAACGAGGAGCGACGCGGGCGGAGGTACCAGGCGTCGCGGCGTTGTCCTCACACGTACCGGCGCTTTCTTAATCATCATCTGTCTATCTCTCGGCATTAGTAGAGAAGAAAGAGGGAAACCACGCGGCGAGCGGCGGTAGGCTGGTGGGGACAAGAGGGTACCAAGGAAGAAGCGAGCTAGGAAAAGGAGGAAAAAGAAGGAGCTGGCCTGAGGAGAAAGAAAGAAAGAGAGGGAGGGCCCCCCGAAAGAGTCGCAGAGAAGCGAGAGGAAAAGAGCGGCAAAGAGAGACAAAGAAGGAAGAATAGATGGAAGGGAGCGAGCGAGAGAAAGAGAGAGAGAGAGAGAACGCGCGCGTGGAGCAGAGTACGGAGCAGAGGGGAAAAGGGAAAGAACGCTTCTTACTCCGCCCAGCATCCAAGATGGCGTTGGCAGCGGCTCCCCTCGTCATTAAAATCAATAATTAAAAAATACATCCGTGGGCACCTTCGCTTTTCTAGCGTCTCGTGACGCGCGCCCGCCGCCACCCGCCCCCGCGAGTACGCGCGTACGCGCCCGCGCCGCCGCGCACGTGTGACGGCGCGGCGGGGGCAATGCGCAGATGAGAACCACTGCGGGCCGTTTCCTCCTTGCGAGTGAGAAAAGAGCGATACGGGAGTGGGGTGCTGCCGCGCGCGGAGCGCGTTGAGGGCAAGCGAGGGCGACCAGGGAACCGGGGGACCATGGGGGAGGGGTGTGCTAGTGGTACCAGGCTCTGCACCGGCGAAACCCTTAAACAGGGACACAAGGACGGGCGGATGGCTACGGGAAGTAGGTACTTCTCTACGACCACCTTGTACCCCCCGTCGGCTCACGCGTGCATCCTCCGCCCAACTCTCTCAATCTTCCCCCTTCCTATTTTGCCCTACCTGCGCAACGTTCGAAACTTACCGGCGAACTGGATTTTCGGAGTCTTTTAATTACCGCGATTATTATCGCGCTATGGAATACTAATTAATTCCGGCTGGGTCGAGCGTGAGAGGCAACCAACACGAGCGGACGCGAGCCGAAGTTTCTCGCCGCGCCGAGCGCGAAAAATTGCGAGACCGGCTTTTCCGTCCCGCCTGTCGAGTTCCTTGAGGGTGCGCGATAGGATTCTCGAGAGAAAGACACGGAACACTCGGCGTGGTCACGATGACTGGAAAAAAATTGCGAAATTTTTGGAGGGGTTTCAATCAAAACAGCTCCTGGGTTACAATTAATTAGTTTTTAATTTATTTCGCCGATCGGCCGAAAAATTAGTAGGCTGTTTAAAAGCGGTGAAGCTGGAAAACTAATGAAACTATGAAACAGTTCAAATATATTGCTTTTACGTGTATTAAACGCGTACTTATACATGTATAAATGTTAAGGTATATCATATCCTTACTTAAAAAATAACATAACCAAAAAAAATGTGATTTTCGAGTTATTTTCATGAATAAGTTAAAAATAAATATCACTCTACCAATCATCAAAAATGAATTTATTTATTTTAAAAATCGTCATATAAGGATGATTTAAAAGAAAATATACTTACTCAAAATCATCTGACTGAAAGAGAGGACAAACTTTTTAAAGATGAAACACAGAAAAGACAAAAATAACATTTGATCATTAAGAATATATTCTTTTTACCAATATTATTTGACTAATCGATAATTTTCTGTCAAGTTGAAAAATATTTTTTCGTGTTTTCTCGGAAACTTGACTTTAAGTTGTGTCACTTTTAAAATAAAGAAGTGATATGTATAATACTTGTGACACAAATGCTTCATATATTCTTCCGTATATACTTTTACCTTTTTACAATAAATTTATTTAAAGAATTTTTTTTTTTTTCTTATATCTTCAACAGTTTTACTTATTAACTTGTAGCAATTAAATGTATTTAATAAAAAATAATTCTGAAAATTATTTTGACTTTCCTACCATTACCGTTATAACAAATAATGAGTTATACAGTGTTTTTTTGGATGATTTAAGGAAGTATAAAATCAACATATATGTAATTAACATATATTCCACCTTATATTCAAGCAAAACAAAAAATTATGACGATATCAAAATGACTATTAAAAGTTACTTTTTAATTAGTACTCACGATTCACTTTAACATCATTTTTTGACGTTATCGTGTCCTATTTATTTACTTCGATAGTTTCCAAGAGAATATTATTTCTCGATTATACGGCGTAAGTTTATTGAGAAAGAATCTATCGTCTATACAAAAATTATATTAAAAAATGCAAAATATTATAATATAAGGTTTCCTATCAAACTAAGATATGTGTTTAGAATTCAGGAAAACTCAAGAATAGTCACCTAGATTTTTTGCAAACGATTATTGCAATACTTTTTAAATACCAATTATAAGTCACTTTTATTTATTATTTACCTATTGCATATTATTAATTGCTCTCAAATTTATTTGTATGAGACCATCATATAGCTTTGTTTTCTAAAAAAAGAATAAGAAAAAGTTTTGAAAGTAGTTAGAATGGATTCACGACCAGTAAAGGAAACTACTATGAGTGTAGTTTTTATTTTTTTGCTATTAAGATATAAAAATCTACTTAGATAGCAAGCTGACATTATTTTGTCATTTTTTTTTTTATTAAAATTACAGCAAATGATATTAGCTTGTTTTTACGTACAATTAAATATGTGATTATTTCCGGGGTTAAAGAAAAGTATGTCGGCAACGTTTCTTTAGTATGCAATTAGGTATCAATATATCAATAATATTATAAATAAAACATATGCTTTTATCAACAAATAAAATCAATCATAATGTTTCAACAAGAATTATAATATTTGTTTAAAGTACATAATCTAGTTCTAAACTGATATTTAGAAACATAACTGATAAGTAACCTATACTAGGGTATCTAGAGAGCCTTTCAAGGAGAGAGTAACTAATTGGAAGTAGTCATCAAAGCTCCATAGGCATGGAAGAGATTGGAGAAAACTGGTCACGTGCCCCCGTTCTGATTTGGACGCGATCGAAGCTTCATTCACATAACCACGTTTGACACTTTTTATGATATGCACTGAACTGGTTGGCCACTTTTAGTAATCATACGATTAACCTGTAGTATTACGATTCTAATCGGAAATTCAGCCAGTTAAGAAGAAGACACTTTCTCACTTAAATGCTTTCTACAAGATACGTTTGAGGAGACGCTATTAGCGCTATTTGTTTATTTTGTTAATTCTGTCTTCATCATTCATTAGGCATAAAACAATTAAAGATAACATAAATAGCACTTGTAGCGTCTGCCCGAACGCACCTCTAATCTATGGTTTAAAAATAATTTGAACTGTAACCTAAAATTAACCTAACTCTTAAAAATTAGGACGTCTTTTACATTTTTTATTTGTCATAATAACATAATAAAATATTTGTTTGCTTATAAACGTATGTGACACACTCAACGTCAGCGAAGAATCACACTAGTCGGTAAAATTTCCTTATTGCGTTTCATATCTCAGTTAAAAAGCGTTTTCGCGTCCTTATGAACTATTCGGTAAAAAGGAATTTGTTAACAATACGAATCCCGCCTTTGCAATTGTTTGTGCAATAAGCGGCTTACGCGCGGACTCCGGAAGATATTACTGTGTGCGTATATTTATAATTCTCGCTAATTTTCATCAACTCTTAATGTTCTTACCGGTATTACGTTCGCGCTGGAAAACATAGTTCATTGAGATTGTTACGAAGAAACAACGTTCTAGCGACTTTCTCGCGTGCAAAATGTAGTGACGTCATGTATTGTACGTAATAAAAAGCAGCGATAATATATACAATCGGTTTTAAGAATATTTAAGGGAATATCACTTACAGACACGTAGAATACTCGTTGGATTTGCACATTTGTGGAATTTTATTCAGCACTAACAATGAGAACGCAATCGAAATAATCGCCCTTTAAAATGTATAACGTCCGACAATTACTAATTGTTAATCAATATTCTTATTTTAGTGTATCTTTGCTACTATATCGACTACTATCGACTAATATATCAATAAAGTAGCTAGGGATAACGCTAATTGTATTACTTATGATAAGAAATCCTTTAAATGGCTTATATTTCTAGCATCTTTCTTATATCAATTATGAATAATTTTTTGACAATTATAACAAAGATCCATTTATATTTTATTTTAATTGTGATAAACTGTAAATGCTGATGGAACCAAATTTTTATTTGTATATATAATAAAAAAATTAATAATTAATAATCAAATTGTTATCGTAAACTTTTTAAGACTATCCACAATATCATTTAACGTTTCTTTCCGATTTTCGATTCAGATTACGTACATTACATGCATCCCATGTTGTTGAGTTTTGCTTATGGATAATATTTATAAAACTATTAATATAATTCATTATTATTAAAAAATGTGTAACGATGTTCCCACAATGTGATATTACATATATTATAATACAATTAAATGCAACAATTTAAAAAATGTTTTACAATGGTATCTGGAGACACGGTAGTGTTTCGGCGCTAAGACATGACGTGAGACACAGCCGAGTTCTTTTAGTAATTACAACGAAAATATCATATTGTCTGAACAGAATCATATTCAGCCTATTCAGCACGGGACACACACGCTTACATTGAACACGTTAAGATGCATATTTACCAATTCGTGATTAGCAAATAATTCACAAATATTTCTCCAATACTATTTAATCTATTCGTGAATAGTGCATACGAAAAATTTAAAATTCGCTCTCGAATACTTACGAAAATTCAATATGTATATGCAGTCTACACCGAATATTTACTTTGAGTTTGTCGCTTTCCTTTTGATCTTACTGCTCCTACAGCGAACTTATAACTGCATGCAAACAGCAAATGAAAAAAAGAAGTAACAACTGATCGTGAATTATTTATTAACAGTTTGCTATTTACGAACTGTTCGCCAATTCCTGTGAAGACACATCTTTTACGCATACAATGCGTATGCAATATAATATAATTCTGCAGAATGTAAATTTCATACGTCGAGCATTGTTCTTATCTGTAGAAGTTATGATTTATATTATTTATAATATCGAAACCATTGTAACTTGGAAAATACTACAAGAAAGACTACAATAAGAATTTACAGTCTATGCGCGAACGAAAATACCGGCATTTCCCTACGGTGCCTTTCAACATACTGAAAGACATTTTTCTTCCGAACCGATGGACTTCTTGGACTTATATGATTATCGTGCAAAAGAGGGACCCTAGGGATATATTGGAACAATCCTTTCTCGATTATCTGCTCATATCTGAAACCCTTTTCTACTTCATTGAGCAGTTAACACCGGGGTCAATCTTACCGTATTACATATACACGGTATGATAACGTAATATTCATATTTATGACCTAATTCAATATAGCAATATTCTTGAACTAAACTTTAACGTAACGCTAAACAAACAAATAGATAGATTTAATGGAAATTTTCTTGTTAATGTCACAGCAAACCAGAATTGGTAAAATTCTGCATTTTTTAGGTAAAGTCCAGCAGAAAAACCGGTTTTTATTACCGGTTTTTTAAAAGTTTTTTTTATTGATACTTTAATTCGGTATTTTAGTATCGCCACACATTCTAATTTAGCGTCAGTTGAATGAGTGTTTATCTTAAAATTTAAGCTTTATCCAAAATAAAATACTTATAGAGTAGGAATTGACGTAACAATAAACTTTTTTATTTAATATAAGTTATTGAACGGTAAACGCGAACCAAATTAATCGGTAAATTTTTAATATATATTCTGTTACTTTATTTTTATCTTTTCTCATTAAACTATGTTCAAATTTCCATCCGAGTGTCACCCAGGTATCATATATTTTGTCCTTGTTGTAATAAAATTGTTAAATAAGGATAAAATGATATCTATAAAGGTTGTTCGAGTGAAAATCTAAAACATGTCTAAAAACGATTCCGATTCTATGCCTCGTCCAATAGATACTATATGACAATGATTGCAATGATATATTCAGAAAAATTAGTTACCATATTCACGAAAATTATTCGTCATTGTTGGATATTGGTCGATTCGATTAATCAAGAGAACCAAGCGTTTTGTTAATTCTTGGCTAGCAATTCGCGAGACCCAATGAGTATTCATTAGTTTCCGGATTACATTGCGTTCCTTTTATATCTCATATTTTTAAAAAATCAAACTTTAAAATTACTATTTTTATTAATATTTTATGAATTGTATATGTATACATGAACAACTTTTAGATTATTCGATACAATGAATTGAAAATAATCCAACTACACTATGTCCTCCGAAAAATATGTTTTTTGAAAGTTAAAGATAAGGTGAAGAAGAAGGAAAAATTGTTGTTCGAACGGAACAGTATTATTTTTTTACCTTTGATTCGTTAAAGTATGGCAAAAATTAAACACAAAAAGACTAAAAATAGTTAATTAAAAATATGTCCCACTTGCAGGATATAGATTATTACTGTAAACATATTTTATTTGATCCTAATAAATTAACATTTAACAAAGACACACCTTTTTTCCTTCTATTTTTATTTTCTTTATCGAATCAGCCTTTACAATAAAACCTAAAAGTTGTGATCATCCCGAATCATCCGATACTTTTGCTTTCATACGTGTCGAACTGTTGAGTTACATGTAAATCTTTCAGTAATTACATGTAAGTCTCGATGCGTAAAGAACAAAGAACACATATGTATGCATAATCAAACGTCTCTAAAATTTGCCTTTGTAGCTTCTCGTTCGCTAAACAATGGGTACATTTCGAGTTACGTATGAAACACATGATGTATTGTTTTATCCTTTTTTATTGTTTAGTGAACAACAAAGACAAATGATGCATCATGCGCTTCATGCGTAAATTGGAATACACTCAATATCTACTGTAATGCCTATTGGACGAGATGAGCGACGTGCAGTGCAAAGCAGAACTCTCATTGGAAGTCACTCGTCGTTCATCGCTCATCACGTCCAGGGTGCAGTAGGCATTAGGTCTGGTCTACTACAATCACTCGAGAGACTGTCAATGTCAACTGCTGGGTGTCGTTTGGATTGGTCAGGTCCCATCTTTTACGATTAACAACATCCGACAAGAGAGAAACGATCTCTCGGTCAACCAACTTGTTGAGACACCCCACGGAGCGTCCTTCACTTGAAATCGTATGACGGGTGTCCTTCCAAGTCTTACGTGTGTCGAGCCTCCCTTGAAGATTTCACCATATGAAGTAAGAAAAAAATCAGCGAGGCGAGGTCTAAACCATCAACGAGGGTGCATGCTACGTGGAAAATTCCATAACAGAAACCTGACAGTGCATAGCTAATTGTTATGTGTAACGTAAAAATAAGAGGAAAATCAGTTTCTTGCAACAAAGGAAGAGAGTAGGTTTGACGGAATTGAGCAAGAGAGAGAGAGAGAGAGAGAGAGAATGAAAGAAAGAAGGGTGGTTGAAGAAAAGAGAGAGAGAAAGAAGGGAGAGAAATATAAAAAATGAAAGACAAAGAAAGAAATAAAAGATAGAAACAAATAAAAGGAAAAAGAGAAGACATTTTATAAAAATATGAACCGGTCGAATGCATTGTAAAAAAATATATACATGCATTGTACAAAAATATGGACCGGACGAATACATTGTATAAAAATATGCACGTGCATATTTTTGTACAATGCATTCGACTGGTTTATTTGTGCCGAAGACACACAGTAAAACGTAGAATAAAATAGATAGATAGAGAACGAGAGAGAGAGGGAGAGAGAGGGAGAGAGAGACCGAGTCAGCGAGCGAAGGAGGGTCCGTGGGCTGGTACCCATCCGACTGGAGGTGGCAACGAAGAGGTGGGACTCTTCATCTCGTTCTCCACGCGGGGCAGTTACAACTCGACCGTTTAAAGAGTCGGATTGCCCGTTCGCATATACTTTTTCAGTGCGTGTATCAATGTGTGCGCACACAATTATACACGCGTCGCGGCTGCCACCTGCGGAATAACGCGCACGGAATTCGCAGTGCGTGCGTTCTCCATATCGTGAGCTGTAAAAGGATACAATTCCGTAAGTGAATTGTTGACACACGTGCGAGAGGGTGCACGACCGATAGGAAACTCGTGATAGGACGGCGATGATGTTGGAAAAATGCATTTTCGCGTGATAGTCTCGTACAAAATGTCATCCTGCAAACGGCTGGCAATAATTTAAGCGCGTAAATTGCGTGTATGTGTCCTTTCGTGTTAAATTGTGTCACATGTGTGTGTCTGCTCCTGATGATTTATTTCGAATGTAGTTCTGTCGCCAAGAATCCCACGGGGACGTCAGGAAGTAACAATCGTAAGAACAATTATATGAGAGTGAGACCACATACCCAAAAAATGTTTAACTCCATTTTGTATACCTTAGCATAGGTTGCTAGGGATTTTTGGAGACTCCGATATTATTTTCCAAACTAACGCTTTATCTAAAACTATGAAAAGTTATTATCATAACATTAATTGTGAGTAAGCAGTAAAGGGTCAGTGATATTTAAAAGAAAGTTAAGACGTTCCTAATGAAAAAAATTAAAAAATAAAATGAATAGAAAAGAATTTTAAAAATCAAAGAAATCAAACAAAATTAAAAAAATATTTTAATATTTATTAAGATAAACTGTAAAAGTGATTATCTCAATCTTTCTTTTAATTTTGTAAATAAAACGGAACATATATGTATATACTATATATATATAGGACTACTTAATTTAAGATTTATGACAATTCGTAGTTACGCTACTGTCGTCACATTCAAATATTTTACGGAACTTATTTCAAAGCTAGTATCAACGTTCTCATGTTGCTAGTAGCTTTGTCTAACTTAAAGATTCGTCTGGTTCACCAATATATAGTATTGAGTGTTCGACCCTTTCGTTGATTTCTTCATTACGTTGTCACAGTGTTTTAGCAGTCTCTCCATCTTCGATTAATTCAAGATTTCGAAGTATTCATACAAAATCATAATAGCACAAATTTATAAGAATACAGAAAAGAGCCGCTGGTGAAATGAAAATTTACGCTATCGTGAAAATCGGAAAGACAAAATAGTCAGCAGCACTACAACGACTACAGTCCGGCCCAGAGTGAAATTTTTTTTCTGGAATGGGAAGATCCTAAGGTATTTTTTTGCATTATGAGGTTTTGGGTCCGTTATTCTAATTAAATAAATAAAGAACATTATAACTAGAGATCTTCTTATATAAGAATATTTTCTAAATTGTTTAGAAATCTTTTTAAGTTGTTTAATATTAGCAAAATTAAAGAACGACAAAATATTCGTCCTGTATCTCCGGCATACTGCTTATTGTTTCAAAGAATTATTGATATACCTAATAGATGAAATTTTATTGTGTAGATAATACTGTTGGGATTAAATATACATAGATAGAGCGAGGTTTTTTCGTCCATTTCTGGCGATAATGTTTATGTTTCTGAACAGCACATATTGATTATTTAAAGATTGTGCTTGTACTCTCAAGGAGTGATTGTATCATGATTGTATAATGTAATTATAAGCATCTCTGCAAAGCGATATTGTTTGCTATATGATGTTTGATCAATGTGTTAAGACAGTGCTAGAGTTTAGTTGTACAATTCGGCTGATTGCTTCCTGTGTGTGCGCTCCTTTCTTTTATACCAATCCGCGCGTAGCCGGGTCGCGCATGCCGATCGGCATTTAGGCTGCGCGTGCTGATATGAAAGTATTTAAGAAGCGCAGGAGCCAAGCCGAAAATCGGCCGAAATGTGCAACTAATCCCAGCACTATGTTAAGATATTCTTTGTGCCGATATTATTTGATTAGTCAATAATTTTTTATAATATAAAGTTGAAAAATAGTTTTTCTTTTTTTCTAGAAAATTTAATTTGTTAAGTTGTGTCACTTCTAACGAAGGAGTAGGCAATATTGTTATTGAATTAATCTGAATTAACTAAAAAATTAAGTTCCAATGATAAAACTGCATTAAATATTCAAGATTAATATATATTATCTAATATATATTAAACATTGATAAAAAGAATCCAGAATTATATTTAAACAACAAGAACGTGCTTACATGTGAATAATATGCATGCACGCATGTGGTTAAAACCAGAGAGAGATAGGCGGGACCAAAGATTTCGTTTCTTTGTGGAAGATTCGTTCTTTGAATTAATATACATTCGTTGTAATTAAAATAAAATAGAATATATGAAGTTTGGCGAAAGCGAAATAGAAAGTTTTAATCGAGGGCAACAACAAAGAACAAGTCTTAAATTCATCAAAAGACATGCCAGTTCTTTGTCGCTGCATTGAACTGCACTAAAATTTTTTATCTCAATTTCGCAAAATTTTAAATATATATTTATTTATTTCATTTTTTTTAAGTATGTACAACGAGTGTACACTGCGAAGGATAGATTTACAATTACAAAGAACAGATATAAATATTCCGCCACTTGTGCACGCGCCAAATGCAAACGAATGTGACGACAGCAGCACCTGCTAGCAGTCCAAGACCGGTGTGATTCACGCTTAAAAATTATTTCATTATTGCAGAGATGTGTTTGAAAACTCGATTCTGTCAACTCCTAATATCTTTTACCCTTATTCAACATTCGGTAAACAACAAAGATAAAATGATACTTTGGTTGACAGAGTCAAGTTTGAAATGCACCCCTGGAGTGAAAATCCAAAAGAGTGTAAATTTTTTGCTCTTTTTCAATAGTGTCAGTATTTTAACTTTTTGGAATGAGATTTAACTCCAAGAAATTTAAAGAGTACGGGACGCAGATGCGGAAAGTTATAGATAATATTATTAATTATGTATCTTGTTATAAATATAATTATATTAAATATATATATATATTTATTATAAGTATATATAACAAAACGAAATATATAATTAATAGTATTACCAAGGCTATAAAATAAAAACTTACCGCATTCGCATCCCATAAGATACTGCTGCAAGTGCATTTTTTTAAGTGGTAAAAAATTTTTAACGATTTCGGACTAATCTCATTCCTAAAACAAAGCACTACGAGAAAATAGCTATGAAATAAAGAGTAGGGATGATAATAGATACTATACATTTCAATTTCGAGCCAAAAACTAACTACAAATCCTGGACATTGCCTAATTATCATATTCCAGAAATAGTTGGACCAAGTCCTTAATAGATTTAATTGATATAACTTGGGTTTTAATTATATATTAGAAAAGTATCTTCATTTCTTTTTCTCTACTTGTGGAGATATTACAATGCGAATCCTAAATCAACAAATTTATATTTAAAAAATGTTATTACTATCGTCGTCTTTTATTGTCATTGCCCAACGAAAAGTACGATGTACTTTTCGTTTTTTGTCTTGAATTATACTTGAACTAAAAATACGAAATCGCAGCTTTTTAAATGTTAAGAGAGTCTTCATTAAAATTGTCTTTTTTTTATACTTATTAATATTACGGCTGCCACCTTTACTACGACTAGTGTTTCATTGAAAATCGATGATTCTTCGAAGGCTTACTATTCTGTCGGAAATTCATAACTACTACGTTATTGATGGTCTACTACAAAAAGGTCAGATTCAATCAAAGACGGCAAAATTATTATCGTCTGCATTCTTCATACTACATTCTCTAAAAGAAAAATTAGGTTTGGTTCGCTTGCCGGAGATTTCTTTTCGAAACTGAAGGAAAGCATATGTGAAAAAATTAGAAATAATTATAGTCTCACATTTTTTCCGTCAACCAAGAACTGAAGATTTCGTCGACAGACTGATGCTCTCTGAACATCGGAGAAATGGCAATATAACCGAATTAATATATTTTACACGATTTTTCTTTCTTGAGTAACAAAATTATTTTTATACCCAGACTCTTTTTATATACTGTGTTAAACAATATTTGAATAAAAGTTATATATCGCGATCATAATATGTAGAGTAAAGCGGAGCTAATCCGTCATTTTCAACCGTAAAGTAATATAAAATTTACAGCAACAAACAATATCTTTTTGCATTAATGTGCTTATAACTACCTTATACAATCATGATTGCTTCTTGAGAACACAAGTATATCCTTTAAATGTTCAATAAACGCTGCTCAGAAACATAAACAATATCGTGAGAAATGGATGAAATAGTCACGCTCTACCCTTTATGTATTCATGTTAATATATGTTTATTTTATTTTATCATTCACGTCGTCAATTGTACATTAAGTATCAAGTATCGCATTTGAATTAATCATTTTCAATAAAGTCGCGGAAAAGGATAATGTTTTTTTCCGAAAAGTTGTGAGATTTTAAGTAATTCTCGTTAATAAATACAAGAACCGATGTACGTATAACTTTAAACAAAAAATTATAAATAAATCTAATTATAAGTAAATCTATTTAATTATAATTATAAAGACGTTTACGAAATTTAATAAATTTATTTAATTATAAAAATGTTTACATATATATCCAAAGTGAATGCAAAGTATCAAAAACATTGAAAAGTTATTATAGTTTTTATCACAATTTTTTACATTGGAAGTATATGAATTAAGACATGTATCTTCGAACTTCTAAACAAACATATAACTTTCTTACAATATCGCAAAAAATTACAAAAAGATGTTTGCAACGTTGAAAAGATTTCCGTATAAATAGTAGATGTCACATTCCACGAACTGTATGTTTAAAAAAAAAAGTCCGTTTGTGTGGTAGGTCGAACAGCAAGAACTGTCCACCTAGATCAATATTAATGAACAAATCATAAAGAAAACCCAGTAAACCCCCCTAGTTTTTTGAAGAATGCACATTTAGTGTAGGATAGATAGTTGACGTTTTCTGAAAATAGGAAACAAGGAAAGGGTGTCGTGGTCCGCAACATTGGTTGAAGCGGGACAGTATAAACGTAGAGGGTGGAGAGAATAAAAGAGAGAGAGAGAGAAAGAAAGGGAGAAAGAGAGAAGCAAAGTACGGCTATACGCGAGGTACATAGGAGGGGATGACGGTGGAGAAACCGAGATGGAAGAGTGGGGAAAGGAAGGAGAAGTGATCGCATATGAGTGAGAGAACGAAAGAGGGAGAAATAGAGCGAGAGAGAGGACAAGTTAAAACGGTACGAGTGAGGGAGTGAGGTTGATGAAGAAAGAGGTGCGCGCTACTAACTTGGACGAAGAAGCTGTGAGATGGAGGGGGTATGTATGAAGGCTTAAGAGAGGGACGAGATCTTAGGAGGGGCGCCTATAACGTCACGGCGCATTCACTCACCGGCCGTCGGCGACGCCGCTCTGTGTGTGGCACACGAAATCCGCCACGATACGGTCAGTTCTCTCTCGACCACCCCCTCGCGCGCGCTGTGGCGCGCACCCACGCGCTTCCCTCCTCTGCGTCGCCTGCGTGATCCCTCTTGGCCGCGAGATACTTGCCTGCGTAACCCTCCCCCGCACTATCCGCAATCCTTTACCCTCTGCGCGTCGCGGAGTGAATTTTCGCCCCTGTGGTGTCCCGGAGCGACTTTGTGAAACTTGAAAGCCCAGTGTTTACTCGCGCGGTGTTTACCCGGTAGTACATGCGGCGGGAGTTAACGCGGGATCTCTCGTACACCCTGAAAGTGTTCGCAATTTGCGCTTACCGATTGTTTTGGTGCGGTGTCCCAAAAACGTGTCGCGCATGTGTAGCGCTGAAATACTTTTGGGAAAACTTGTCACGTGAAACGCATCACCGACGCCGACGTCGACGCCACGCCGATGCCGGTGGTTGCTCCTTTTGTGATTTCTTCGCTATACGGTGGGTGACAGTGAAGAATCAGCTGATCGCTGATTTCATCTAAAGGCGCAGTGCTCCTTTTTCGTATATTCTCTTGCTCTGTCTCCATTCTTTTCGTGGTGTTTAATGATGTCGAAGAATTTCTTTGGTGTTGCAACAGCGTGTCTTTGCTTGGAAGTTGTATACGTGGCACTATTGTGATGTTAGTGGATTGAACTTTTGCAAGTTCGAATTTCATCTTTTTTTCACAGTACAAAGATTTCATCGTTTAACTTTCTATAATAGATCGAAATTATCTTCATTCAGGAACTACGTATCTCTCTTTGTTACACATACTCGTCTCTTTTAAATCGCGATATGTTTCTTCTGCGATTTTTTTCTTAATGCAATTCTTCCTCTTTCATTAACGGAATGAGTGCCGGAGTAAGTGAGGAAAATTCCTGTTTTTCTAATTTCTTTTTATACGTATTCATTACTCTTCCTTTTTCTTCGTTTCATCTTTAACTCTTGCCTTAGCACACACATAGGTATAATCATAATAGAAGAGTATTCATTGTTCTGAAAACGTCTTTTCATCCTTTTCATTCTTCCCGCGCAAATTCCCGTGCCACGTTGACCATAGAATTGCGCGCGTGATCCAATGGATCCTTCGGAACCCCCTATCGTACTTCTGGAATTCTGCAAGAATGCCGTGAGGCTTCGAAGATGACCTTCGAAGGTATTATTTGGTGATGTGGCAATGATAGATCCATTGTATATTCCTGCGTGCTCTGGATTGCTTGTGACGCGAGTGCCCAGATCTAAAACGTAAATTGCATCGATGGTGCCATTGTCTTTCCGCACGTATTTTTCCGACTTTGAAGTGATGTTCTCTCTGCTTTGAAAGTTTGAAATGATATTCTTTTTGCACGACGAATAAAATCGACGAACGCGTGAACTCGATAATTTCAACGAGACTTCTTGAGTACGTTGCTCGCATTTCGGAAGGACAAGGCTTTTCTCAAGTTCTATGCCCTCTCACTGGCTTGGAGAATTCTAATTTGGAATTGAACGGGTTGTATTAACGAAGAGGATTTGTGTCCTACACGCCAAGGGATTGAACTCACGAGATCTAATCGTGGAGATCTATAAGAGTTCCGAGTGGAGATCGGACCAGTCATGCGAGACCGATGCTTTAATCCTCTACTAGCAGAATCTATTGTTTGGATTTGTATGATGATCGCATCCGAGCTTCGCTGCATACCTGGTATTTATGATTGCAAGCCATGAGTCAATTTCAAATGGACGTTTATGATGCTATCAGTAAATTGTAATGTAGTCTACATAAATTTTCAAGCATAACGTGTGTGAACTCTGACAAAAAAGAACGAGGTTAAAAAAAAAAGATATTATGCATAGTCATTTATGCAACTTTTTTATTCAATGAACGCTCGTGTGATTGAACGGAGCTGTGCTTCTTGTATTTAACAAGATTGACTTTATTGCTTTTCGGGAGAAACGTTTGATATAAATTTATACATGATTATTATTGCATTTTTACCTATTATATTTTTGTCAAATTCAACAAAACTGCAATGATACATCGAGAAATATTTGTCGGCAATTCTTTAATAATGGTACGTTTTGATCGTTGAACAAAAAGGAAGGAAAAGGGGCCCTGTTTCTATTGTACAATAAAAGTTGATGGATAGAAATGTTTTTTTTTCGTACAACGTTCGCTTTTGCCGTACAACCTCGCTTTTGTCGTATGATGAAAATGCACAAATATAATCCCCTTAGGTTACATTCCGTTCCATGCATTAGCATTCTAGGAATTACTTCATTCTTGTTGTTTATCAAATATTAAACAGGGATAAATGGTGCACACACGTTGTGAGTGCCAAATAGAATGTAGCTCTAATGTACACTGTATACTTACACTCGAGCTAAACCTCAAGTCGAACCTAAAGACAAGCTTTGAGCCGAATTCTTCACATGTGCGATCGAGATTCCATTCGAATGTGGACGCAGAAAATAGTTTCATTGTTCGCGAAAATCGCGGGCATTCAACATTCCCTCTTTTCCGTATAAATCGAGAAATCTGATGAGAAATTTCGGACATTATGCATCGTTATGACTAATAGTTCGTCCGCGTATAACGCACAACGCGTCTCGTCGAGACGCGGATGCGGAAATGAAAAAGGAAGACGAACCTTGGCCGAACAGAAGAGGACGCGGAAGAGTAACTGGTCGACGTAAATCCGCGCTTTTTCCGAACACGTGCGACTTTGACAACAAACTTGCGGAGAGTTTTCGACGGCGCACAGTGACGTATCCCGGCTCGGCGGTTCCCTGGGAGAGCACGCTCCGTGTGAATTACGAACAACGGGAAAGAGAAAAATATTTTTCTCCACAGGGTACTTCTTTCAAAGAAAAATGGTGTTTTTAAGTGCCGTTTTCGCCGATTTTATGTTCCCCGTCGTGAGTTCAAAGCAGCAGGTTGAAAAGGCTCAGTTACTTGATTCTACTGTGTAACGTTAGCACTCCTATTCATGTTCATAACGCTCATAAGCATCACTTGTTTTTGTTTAACATTTAATAAAAATAACAAGAATAAAATGATTCTTAAACGTTATGAGCGTGAATCGAACTGCGGCCTAGAATTCGTTGTTTATTCGCATCTTATTGTTATTTGTAGTTTATGTGCCTATCTCGTTTATTATAATCGTAGCTTGTTGTGTGCCTACCTCAATCTTCTACGAGAGGGACTGTTTACGATCGCAAGGATGCTTGGTAATTAATTATCTGATGGTATAGAGGGAACAATTTTATTAATTACTCATTTAGTGCCGATAGTGTCAGTGATTCTGACGGTAGATGATGGACAACGCAGGGCGTAGGTGAAATTCCTCTACTCTCTGTTCTGATACCACGATTCTATTTTCCGAGATTTTCGAAGTCGCGCGATACCTACTGTCGAGATATTCGTTTCACGTAGAAGCTCTTTCGAACGCAAATTGAGCGGGAGAAGTCTCCTATTTCACATGCGGTGTGCTTGCGTTTTCTTCACCCCGTGCGATTTTATTATTTTTATCGCTATTGTATTATCGTAAGCGTAATTGCGACCGAAGTGATTTATCGAGCGTGTATCCGTAAGTGGGTTTTTCACTGGATGCAGTTTATAATCGAAGCTGTCGCATATGTGCGAATGACGTGATGTTGAAGAGGTGTACGCTCGTTCCAGGTCACGTCGTGCGCCTACGCACGTGTGCCGCCTTTTGCATTAATTACGTTTTAATTATAAAATAAACGCACGAACGCTACGTCATTCGTTTCAATTCGTGTCGCGTACAGACAACTAGAGAAACGTATAGAAACTCAAGGGCCATTCGTTCCGTTAGAATTGCGTGCAAAACATACTTACCTATATGTTAAATAGTGTATTTTATTGACGTAGAGGGGCGAGAGAGAGAGAGAGAGAGAGAGAGAGAGAGAGAGAGAGAGAGGGCAGAAGGATGGGAGTCATCGCACCAACTAATTAAAAATGAATTTGCAATTTTGTTAAGTACAGTTCACATTATGGGCACCTCATCGACCTACTTTGAAGTTGTATATTTATATAAAAGCATTACGATTAAAGAAAAGAAACAAAAGTCTTGCTCGTGTCTGTCTAACGTGCCTCCTCGACAAGTTTACAAATCGTTGCAATTTAATGGATGATTGATAGAGATGGGTTACTCTCGTGGATTAGTGTCTTCTAGCAACTCTCCAAGAATTAGACGGATACATTGTCAGTCAGCGATCAGACATGAAGAACATGGATAAACTTGATTAATCTTCTAAATAACTCGTACAATTTATTAATTGTTCTTATTCGTTTAGAAGTTACAATCGGATGATTACGATTGACATTTTTGGTATCGCGAGGTGTTCTCTTATGTTTTTATGTGTATCGCTATTTGAAAAGCTCCTCTCCAACACATTTAATATTGGGCAACGCCATAGAAAGCATGGAAATTAATTGTATGCTTCAATCGTCAGATACTATTTCCGAGAACGTGGTACACACTCCTAATAGCACAATTCGGCGCAATATTGCCCCAACATATCCCCAATGTATGCCAACGTTTAACCAATGTTTCGCCAATGAATTGTACTGCTCGGGACGTTTAATTATTTCTCTAGTTTAATTATTCTCCGAATATGCGATAATTATGGAATCACACTTCGTGCGATTTATCCGTTAAATATTTAGCAACGTTAGTACTCGTTTCGATAGTCAGATGTGTTTAGCTATACTAAAAAAAAAGAGTAATATGGCTACCAAATGTTTAATAAAATAATTTCAATCAAATGTTAAATTAATATAAAAATAATTTTACTTATCGAAATATTTAGTAAGTATTACCAACTATGTAATAATATAATCAGCATTTAGTTTAATAATTACTGAATATTTATAAAAAAGTAAAATTATTTTTGGTTATATTAACAGAATTATTTGATTGAAATTATTTCATCCAACATTTGGTAACTATTACCAGACTCTTTTTTTAGTATATTAATAATTTTTCGTTTGGTAAAAAAAAAAGAGCGGATCATCAATGCTAGGATCATCATGACCTGTTACCTGTTCGTTCCTTACCTGAAAGATGGGTATCTGTTAGATTCTGACATGAACGAGACATTATTCCTACAACAAATCGCTTTTTAATGTTCTAGCTTGTCTTATATTTTGTATAATTTTTCTTTAAAAAAAGAAAAAATAACAAAAAAAAATTTACATATTTATGAAAACCGAGATAGATTTTCAATATGATGTCACAATCGACTAAACAATAATAAGTGGGGATGAATCGATATGTTCCATTTAAATTTATCATCTATTGTTTATTTATAACTGAAAATGACGTTTTATTTTATTTTTAATTATTACCGTACACATCACTGTGCTTCAGTGATCGAATTCATAAAGACGCTTATGCAGAGTAAAGAGATTTAAATTCCCATATCTATGAAAACTACCAACCAAAATAATTAATTACATCAGTGATATCAGATTGTAGACGTTTACAAGTTTACTGTATGTGCATATGGGAAGAATACGTTGTCAGCAGACACCAAAACGATCTCACCTATGTTCGTCATATCTTGATGTGTGTGCTAGCGTATTTCCTGTAAACGTGTTGTTATATTTGTCGCATCAATTGTTTACAGTAATATATGTGGAAAACAAAATGGCCGATTTCACGCCACATGAGCAATAAAAAGTCTCTAATGAATTAAAATGTTAATTTTACCCCGATTTATTATAATTGGACTTGTGGGATATGGCCATGAAATATCTAAACAGAAAAGTAACGCAAGTGGAAAAATTCAATTCCAGATTAAAATTGACACACGATAATCAACAGCATCCGTACGCAATACGTTGACTTTCATCTCGAACACGTAAACACTAGTTAATAATTGCCCGGCTTATTATTATAACGTGCGCGAGCGTACGTCTGTAGATCCTCCGAAACTTCGAAACGGCGGGAAAAGAACACGTTACTTGGAAACAAGTTCCTTCGAAGAAACGATCTTATACCTGACGCTTATACCTAATACCGATGAATTGTTATACTTGAGTGACTTCCTTTTTACGCCTTATTCTCCTCTTTACTTCATCAGCTCTTCAGTCCTTTATAAAGTTATGCTAAATTCGGACCTAGATCTCAGATGAAGAAAGAATAGCTAATCGCATTGGTCATGTAACCGAATTATTCAAATGTGGTTTATTAATAATTCTTTCTCTGTCCGAGATTTCGGACCGATTTCTAGCATCGTGGACACAAGGTTTAAAAGAAAAGAGTTTTAACCGATTCCTTCGCATTTTCAAATTCCAGAGTAGCGGCAAGGCGTCAAAGAAGAAGAGAAACGAAAAGATAGTTGGCGCTATAATACATACGTGATAACGTGTGCGTGTGAATGGAAAAAATAGACTTACGCAGGACCACAAAGACGCACGAGAGAGAACGGAGCGGGACAAGGTGGCGGCTCTGCTAATTCATCAACTTCCGGCGGTAGCGGCGGAAGAAAAATGTCGAGCGTCGGGGACAGTCCTGACAGAATGGCTCTGCAATCGCACTACTCCTTACGATGGCACAACCATCTCACCCACATACAACGGGCGTTCGAGGAGTTGTTGCAAGCGGAGATGCTCGTCGACGTGACCCTGATTTGCGCTGACAGCAGCGTCAAGGCACACAAAGTTGTCCTCAGCGCCTGCAGGTAAGTAAGCCTTAAAAGTACAGTTTCTTTGCTAAATTTTTCCAATGCTGAATCTTATTCTAATCTTTGGTTCCTTTTTATTTTCAACACGATGTCATTGACTAAACAATAATAAGTGAAAATGAATTTATACGTTTTCCATTTCAATTTATTGGCTATTGTTTATTCACAAAAATGTCTGAAAATATTCTTATTATTTTATTTTTTATTATTGCGATATAATTATCACCACGTGCCTCAGTGGTCGAATTAGTAAAGACGCTCGTCTCTGTTAGTAAAAAGGTTTCGAGTTCGAATTTTAGTTTGAATGAAATTTTTCACAATAATTTCTTTGCAAGATACTTATGAGCATTATTATTAAATTGGCGATAAATTTAATTTATTCTGATATTATAATATTTCCAGCTTCAATTAATGCGAACCAAATTCGATTTATACGTATTTATAGATAAAGAACTGAAAAAATATATTCAAAATTTAATATTATTATTATTATGTTTAATATATTATTTTCTATTATTTATTAATATTTTAGGTTCTAAATTTTTTACCAAATAAGGCTCTTTTCCCTTATTTGTGACGATCAAAATTTTTATTTTTAGTGGATGAATCAAATTAAAGAGAAATTATTGGTTTAGCATTTAAAACAATTATTTTTATGTTTGCTGCAGTTCTGCAAAATGAAACATTCATGTGTTGTTTTTGTTATTTATAAAACAAAAAAAAAATATTTTTATGCAATAAAGTAGAGTACAAATCAAGGGTTTCGTGACTATTCGGGGATCGTTTTATATTTCTATGTTTTCTTATGTATTTTTCTTTGTAGAAATAATTATAATACCAGACTTAAGGAAAAATTAGTACACATCGAAAATGAATAAAATCCTCATTCGCATTATAAAATCATTGTCATTATTATGTTTTAATAATTTATTTATGAAATTAATTCCAAATTGGATCAAATGCGAATAATATTGCACTACAAAACGTTAATTAGATTATCTTTTTCATTATAATATTTGTCATATCGGAACCGTGCGATGCGCAACGCTTGAAGTGCGGCGGAACCGTACCAAGATGATAAATGTTATAATGAAAAATATAATCTAATTTACTTAGTTTTATTTAATTTTTACTTAGTTTTGTGGTGCAATATTATTCGCATTTGATCTAATTTGGAATTAATTTTATAAATAAATTATTGAAACATAACTGACAGTGATTTTATATAATGATGCAAATGAGGATTTTGTCCATTTTATTTTGATGTACTAATTTTTCCTGAAGTCTGGCGTTATTATAATAATTATTTTCGGTTTCTACGAAGAAAAATATATAAGAAAACATAGAAATAAAATTATCCTTGAGTAGTCACGAAATCCTTGAAAATTTGTATCCTCCTTTATGAGACCAATAATGATACACTGTACTCACGTTGTTGTAAGTAAAATTCCTCCTCTCGATAACTAAAAAAAGGAATGCTTGCAGAATAAGAAATATTAATCCGACGGCAAAGGTTTAAAGCTTTCTAAACTCTCTCATCGCCTTTGCCCATGTATCTACTGACAATAACTTCCTACACTGCTTGCCTTTCTAGCGGTTCCTCGATTAAAAATAATCGGTCGAGTTTTATTGATCAGCGGAAGTGTATAGTGTATCTTAAAGAAGCGACGCGCATTGAAAACCGAGAGTGGTTCTTGCACTCGGCAGGTCTCTCTTATCCGAAGAAAAATTTCTTCGTCGCTTCTTACCTTCGTGGTTTACCGGACAACTAAGTGCCGCTTCGTACCGTCTATACGTTACCACAACGCTCTTCTCGCTTCACGCGAGACGTGTGACGTAAAGTTGACAACGAGCGAAAGTCTTGTACCATCTGATTGATTCGCCGTCGCTCGATCAGGGAAGGAGCGCTAATCCTTGCGGTGACTTTTTGTCCGCGGTTTCTGGCCATCGTTCTATCTTACTGAGCGAAGACATGCAACGTTTCACGCCTGGGACGCATGTAACGTTGCAAATATCGCGGTGCAAAATTTTCCGCGATTGTGTCGCAACGTACTTAGCGCAAATACATGGTGGATAAACCAAAATGGAAAAACGCTTTTTTTTGCTTCTTTTTTGGATTCCCAAATTTTAAAAGAGAATGATCGTAATCGTTTGGAGTCGTTTTCCCTATGTTACAGTCCTTTCTTCGAGAGGATATTCGCTGAAAATCCGTGCAAGCACCCCGTGATCGTGCTGAAGGACTTCTCGCATCATGAATTGTCCACTTTGGTGCACTTTATATATCGTGGCGAGGTGCAAATCGCCCAGGAGGAGTTACCGGGGCTGATGAAGGCCGCAGAGTGTCTGCAGGTGCGTGGGTTGTCGTCATCGGAGCCGAGGCCGGTGTCGACGGAACCCAGGCCGTTGTCGTTGGCGTCAACGCCGACGCGCGATCTTATTCTGGCTGGATCACCAACACCAGAAGTCGCGCGACACGGCACACCGGAAGATGATGAAAACGCGTTGGAGAGCACAACGGAGATGAAACCTATCCTGCTTCCACCAACGAGGGACCATCAGGCCAAGTCGCACATTGGCCACATGAACTTTGGCATCCGCGAGAGTTGCGGCTCGCCGTCAATGCCACGTCGGAAACAGGCGCGTCCGCGCCGACGATCCGGCGAATTGCTACCGCAAGATCTGAGCAGACGCTTGACCCCACCGGTCAGCTCGAGTCCATTGACGAGCGTTCTTAATCTCAGTGGTCAGCACCAGGCGCAACAGCAGCAGCAGCAGCAGCAGCAGCAGCTATTGCTGCAGCAATCTCAATATCATCAACAACAATCGATTAACAACGTACAGAACCAGCAGCAGCAGCAGCAGCAGCAGCAAGAAGATATGGCGGAGAATCTCTCGATGAAGAAACCTATATCGCCGATCGGATTAGATCATCATCATGTGAAGACGGAGGGCAGTGAAGCGACGAGCAGTCCTCGCGGCTCGCCGCTCACAGGAACGAGTCTACTACATCATCCCGATCCTGTATCAGACATCCCGGCGGCCGTAGCAGCAGCTGTAGCGGCAACTGTAGCATTGTCGCTACCCACAATGCCGACGTTGTCGCTGTCGCAACCGCATCCTCCCGAGTACCTGACAAGCCTCAGCCAATGGCTGCCCGGGCCTCCTCAAAGTCAACTGCCGCCGCCGCCGCCGCCGGCTCAAAGTCACCATCCACGCGAGGACAGTCCGCATGGTTCCAGCAGATCTCATCCGTATCAACAACAGCAGCAACAAGAATCAGCTTTACCGCGACGTAGCGCTATGGCGATGTTCACACCGGCATTAGACGGCGTGACAGCTCTAGGCGGCGGACTTTTCTCGCACCATGCCACCACGTATGACCGGGGCATCCTCGCGGATTCGCTGCTTACGGATAATTTCAAGCCAGAAGCGCTGCAAAATCTCTTTGGTACTCCCAGTCTCGGCCCTCCGCCCGCTAAAAAGGCAAAAAAGCATCGTAATGATGGTGACGCGCCACGTAGATGGACCGATCACAACACTCGAGCTCTTGCAGTTAATAGGCCCAAAGGGCAACACAGCGCTCCGCGAGGAGGGCCACCACGGTCCTGGACGAATAACGAACTTACATTGGCTCTGCAACATGTTTGGGAAAAAAAGCTGACCACGTCGCAGGCTAGTCGTATGTTTGGTATTCCCTATAATAGCTTGCTGATGTACGTGCGTGGTAAATACGGGAAGAGTCTAAAGCTTGAGCAATTACGTAGGACTTGTACCGGCACCAATAACTCTGAAATCATGAATAACAATAACATCAAGCCCGTCCAGCAGTCCGCGCAGATGAGCCACGGGCTCACCGGTCTGCCGCTGCAGCATCCGGGGGACAACAGCGGCTATCCCCATCGCGGTCTACTCGGCGGCAACATGCCGCAGCCGCAGGGCTA